>NW_026776318.1:0-24157 GCF_030936135.1 Gavia stellata | reverse complement strand
TGGGTCCAAAACCTCATGTTGAGGGTCCAGATTGTCATTTTGAAGTCCCAAAGCCTCATTGTGACAATCCAAATCCTCGTTTTGAGGAGCCCAGATGTCATTTTGAGGGTCCAAAACTTCATTTTAGAGCCCAAAGCCTCATTTGGAGTTTGCGAAGGCTCGTTTTGAGGTTCCAAATCCTTATTTTGAGGGTCCAAACAGGCATTTTAAGTGTCCAAACAGTCTTTTGAGCGTCCAAATGGTCATTCTGAGGTTCCAAAGCCTCGTTTTCAGGGTCCAAAGAGGCATTTTGAGGGTCCAAAGCTCATTTTGTGCCTTCTCAGACCCGTTTGTAGGCTGCCACGCCTCATTTTTTAGTGGGAACGGATCCCTTGAGGGGATTTGAGGGTATAAAGCCTCATTTTGAGGCTCCAAAACAAAGTTTTGACCATCCAAATTTTGATTTTGTGGGTCCAAATAGTCATTTTAAACCCCACAGCCTCATTTTGAGGGTCCAAAACCTCATTTATAGGGTCTGATGTCTTGTTTTGAGGGTCCAAATACTCATTTTGAGGGTCCAAAACTCATTTTGCGACTCCGCAGACCCGTTTTTAGGCTGCCACTCCTCCGTTTTTCGTGGCAACGGATCCCTTGAGGTCACAAAACCTATTGTTAAGGGCCAAGGGCCTGTTTTGAGGGCCAAAATCTTCATTTTGAGGACTGAAATCTTCATTCTGAGGACTGAAATCTTCATTTTGATGGTCAAAATCTTCATTTTGAGCATCGAAATCTTCATTTTGAGGGCCCAAACCTCCTTTTTGAGGGTCCAAAGCCTCATTTTGAAGTCTGAAAATTCTATTTTGAGGGCATAATTCCTCATTTTGAAGTCTGAAAGTTCTATTTTGAGGGCATAATTCCTCATTTTGAGGGCCCAAAATCTCACTTTGATCTTCCAAAACCTCATTTTTAGCATCTAAATAGTCTCATTTTGGTGGCCCAAATAGTCATTTTGAGGGCCCGTAGCCTTATTGTGAGGGTCCAAAGAGTCATTTTGAGGGTCCAAATGCTCATTATACCCATTGAATTTCTTCTTTTGTTGCCCATTCTTGCACTTCCTACACAGGAGAAGTGCTATCCGTAATCACTGTGGATGACATCAGGAGTAGGTAGACTTGAGAAGCAAAACCATAGCCCTCGTACTGTATTTTACCCATCGGCCTTCTGGCACTTTGTTGCCAAAAGCAAGCTGGAGACGACTTCCGCTCCTGCGAGAATGCATGGATGCATCGGCGTTTGCGTGGCTGATGTGAGGGGAGATGCTCTGGGGTCAGATCCTGAACATGGGGGGCTGTGGGCCATATCCGTAGCTGCAGCTGAACGGCCCCAGAGCCCTGAAAGGCTGCACAAGAGGAGCGAGGAGGGGAGCCCTGCCTGAGTGCTGCCCACAGGGCTGGGCTAAAGGGCAGCTGTCTTTGCAGAGCGCCCATCTGTAGGGCTCAGGCTCCCATGGCAGCCTTACATCATCAAAGAGGAGCAGGAGCTTTTCCGCCAGCTGCAGAGCAATGACGCTGGCCTCCTCCCTCTTCACATGACACATCGTGTTCCTGAGGAATACCAGGGCCTTCATCTTGACATCAGTGTTGGCATGCTGCAGGGTCTCCATGATGTCTGGCAGCAGGATCGGTATTTTTCTTGCCTGTATAAGACACGGTTTCCCCTCACTGTGAAGCGGTGAAAGCCCACCCTGGCAAAAACGCACTGGTCGCTGAGCACCAGCCTCCCGTCCGGCTTCCCAGCCGGTGGCACAGGAGTCACTGCAGCAGCCTCCTGGCAGGTAGTGGCCACTGATGGGGATGGGGGGAGAGGACGAGGAAGGGAAGGGAGGGCAGGAGAGCAGTGTCCCCTGCTCAGCCACCCCCTTTTGCGACCGGCCCGAAGGGCAGATGGGTTAGTAACCCTCTGTGCCTGGAGGGCTCCCCAGGCACCCAGCAGGCCCCTCCATAGCAGGGAGGGTGATTGGAGCTGTCACCCCACCTCCTGACTGCCAGCCAAGGCCAAGCCACCGCATCACCCACTCCCCGGCCCCGGCTGCCAACAGGGCTTCACTTGACTACACCCTGCTCACCGTCTCAGGTGTCTTCGCAAGCGTGGAGCACCAGCGAGAGCATCACCAGGCTTGGTTGCCTCAGGTACCTCTGGGCCTTGTACAGGGCAGCAAACTCCTCTGTTTTGATGTCAGCGCAGAGCAGCAGCTGAAATGAAGTCAGCAGTGAGAGACCAGCAGAGACCGCCGGGCTCCCTCCACCGCGCCGGCACAAAGGAGGCACAACACGTGGGCGGTGGCAAGTGTCTCCTCTCCCCAGACTTGAAGTCCCCTCAGCCTGTGCAGAGGCCATGCCTCTGCCCCAGGCCCAGCAACTGGCCTGACTCTGGCTTCTGCCCCTTTCTCTGCCCCTGCCCCAGGTTTTCAGGAGATTCAATAGAAAATCCTTTATTGGTTGCAGACAAAAGGGATGGAATATCCCTGACGACCTCTATAGTTACATAATTCCCAAAAACCAGGTGAAAGGAAAAAGAAGGAAGGGTAAGAATCAACAAGAGAAAAGGAGAAATAGAAAAGAAAGAGACATATCACCACCCTAGGTTCCAGCGATGTCTTATCCTGCGTAGTGTCTGGTTCGTGGTTCCTGGGTGGTGGGGCGCCTTCGCCCAGTCTGTCCTGGCATCTTTTATAGTCTCTTTCTTCCCAGGATCCTCTTTTCAGGCGGACTCCTGACACGCAGGCGTACTATTCACTTGGGGCACTTGGAACGTTCTCAAGACGAGTACTTTTGAGTACGTAGAATGTTCTTGAAATGAGTCTGGGGTTGGGGGTGTCCCGGTGGTCGATTTACCCCACCTACGGCTGTGAGCGCGATGTGACCTTTTCCTTGCGCATGCGTCTTAAGTCAAAATGGGGGATCTAAGGTAGGAGATGGCACTGCCCTGCCTCTGCAAAGCTTGCCGTTTCCCTTTTCACACCGACTTGCAAAAGCATTTTGTTTAAGGCATATCTAATAGGCCACACATCCTGTTTGGTCACCCACCAGGGTGGGACGCATCCAGGGCTGGCCACTGACCACCCAGGGCCTCCCTGCAAATCCCGGCATTCCACATGGAAAGGCAGCCAGGTGGGGGAGGCATCATCCAACTGTGGGCAGTCTACCGTGAGTGGGCCCACCACGCTCCCCCTCACAGGAGACCTCTGTGCGAGGCGTCAGGAGTGGGGACGAGACACACGGTCAGGGACACGTGTTGCAGGTGACTAAGCTAGAGCAGCACTGAAATGTAGAAAATGAAAAAATAAGCAATATTTTCTTTTTTCTCCTGATGCAAATCGCCTGTGGGGGTGGAAGGCCCGCTGTGACATCACCAAGTGGTGGAGGGTGACATCGCTGAGCAGTGGACTGTGATGTCAGTGAGTGATGGACCGTGACCTCGCGTTTCTCGCTGCTTATCTTCGGGCGCCGGCACAGCCTGGCCTAGCCTGGCTCGTGCCTGGGCTCCTGCCGAGCGTGCCTGCGAGGTCTGGAGGATTGAGCGAAGCTTTTCCTGGTGCTGGCTGGTGCTTCGGGGGCTGCCATCGGCAGGTCTCAGTGCCTGTCCCGGAGCCATCCCCTGTGTTTCCCCGGCCCTGCCTTGTTCAGGCAGCCAAGCACCGGGGGTACACTTGCAGCAGCAGAGGTAAGCTCTGTGGGGAAACAAGCCCTGGGCATGGCCGTGGGGCAGGCGATGGGGCTTGAGGAGCTCCTCCTTCCTGAGGGGCCTGGGCATTTCTTCCTCCCCTCCCTTCCCCTCCCTGGGACAGCGAGTGACCATGGCCTCTCTCCGTTTTACTGAACACAACACCTTTTGGCAGTGCCGGCGCCAGCGATGGGGAGCAGATCCTCATCCTCAGCTCTCCCAAACCCGACGCAGAGCACAAACATGGACACAGAGACAGAGTGGAGCTGCCCTATCTGCCACCAGTCTCGGAAGAGCGTCGCCTTTGTGCAGCCGTGCCAACACCAGTTCTGCCTGGGCTGCATCCTGCGCTGGGCAAGAAGGACATCAAATTGCCCACTCTGCAGAGGACTGATGGAGAAGATCAAGTTCTCTGTGCGGGGAACAGATGACTACCTAGAGCATGTCATCACGCCCCCCGCACAGCCATTAGTCGCCAGCAGCCAGGCAGGCAGAGCTCCTGGCCGCCTGGCCAACAGCAGCCCCCGTCGCTCCACGGCGTCCCCTCCATCCTCTCCGCAGGGGATGCTGTTCCTGGAAGAGCAGCGGACTGCGGGGACAGAAGCCGGGGCTACCGTGGGTGGCCTCCTGCCTGAGGTCTGGGCGGCACTTTTCCAGCGACACCAGCACCTCCTTGAGCCCATGCTGCCCTGGCTACGCCGGGAGCTGGAGGCAATATATGAGGAACAGTGGTGGCTGGCAATGGCAGCAGAAAAGCTGATCTTGCACGCCCTGTGTTGCTACGGGCTGGATAGGGTGGCCATGGTCCAGCGCATGCAGCCTGGCCTCGAGGAACATACAGCACCGCTGGTCCATGGCCTCATCAATGTCATCGTGCACCGGTGCAGTGAGGAGGCCCGGAGGCTGCTGCGCTTCTACGCTGCTGGGGAGGACAACAGCCCTGCAGCTAGCCCCAGCCCCACCATCTCCCGGGGGGGGACTCCCGCCCCACATGTGGTCTCCTCCAGCAGCCCGGCAGGCTCGGACACGGAGGAGGAAGCCAGAACATTGGAGGTCACCCTCCGCAGGGGTCCCAGGTGCACCCCATCTGTGCCCGTCCCTGCAGAACAGGAGCAGCCCCAGGAGGAGCCGGGGGAGGCAGCAGCGGCAGGTCCCTCTGCCCTGGGCTGCAGCCGCAGCTCCTCTGCTCCTGGACAGGGCAGGGACTGCTCACGGTGGGGGTCCCGGCACCCCCCAAAGAGGAGGGCCCACAGCCCCGAGGACTCTCCCCAGCCCTGCAAGAGGCCACCCCGCCGGCAGCACTAGCAGGGCTCCACCAACAGTTCATTCAAGAAAAAGGAAATAAATTCCTATCCCCCTGACACAGTCTCTTGGTGCTGCTTTCTCCCCCTTCTCCTGGTGCCTTTCCTTGCTCCCTGCGCCCCACTGTGGGTAGCACCAGCCTGCTGGGGGGCACAGCCATAGGCCCCCAGAGCTCCAGGGCCATGTCATCAGCGCCTCCTCCTGCAGGAAATTCTGCTGCAGGTGCGCACCTGCAGCGCAGCAGATGCTGAGGGCAGAGTGGGCAGGAGGGGAAGCTGGTTTTGTTGCAGGTCTGCTGCCCTCAGCCTCCATCTGGTCCCTCTCTCTGCCCTCTGCCCAGCTAGTGACACTTCTGCTCTGCTCTGTTTTCTCTCTGCTGTCTGACGTCGGCCAGGGCAACCTTGCTATGAGGAGGGCTGTCAAGGAGGCACGGACAACAGGCAGGGGCATCTGAGCCAGAGGCAAGCCTTGGCGTAACAGTATTTGGCAGGTACAGAGTGATTTCTACCAGCCCAAGCCTTTACCAAGGCAAACAAGACCTTCAGCTTTCACCTACAACAGGCTGGCATTTCACTTCTCATTTGGGCAACAGAGAAAGGGATGAAGGAAGGTGGGGTTGTCCCAGATCACAAAACAACTCCTTGCTGATGCTCAGCTTCTGGAAGCTCCTGGCTCCCAGTCCTGGGTAAAGCGATTCACATGTCTGAGAAGAGCTCCTGAATGGGGAAGTGAAAGGTTTTCTTTGTGTAGGGCTGGCAGGACCAGAGATATTTCCAACATTTTGTACAACATCTCTACTCCAGGACAAAGGTGGAACTGTAGACTATCACCAGAGGAGAAGAGATAAGGAGCATGAGCCGGGAAGGTGCAGATGTTGACAAGAGGCACCTGCTCAAATGTCACCTCTTTGCGTACACCCCGTCCACTCCCATTCTCCTAAAATCCCACGGTTATGGTACCAGGAGGGCTTTGGTAGGGAGGCATCATCTTCTAAGCCAAATCCTATCAGCACTACCTCCAAGAGAAAGTACAATGACGGTTGAGTTGGGTTGGGTTGCGTTGGGTTGGGTTGGGTTGAGCTGGTTTTCGAGCCCAGATAGAGTTAATTTTCTTCATAGTAGCTAGTATAGGGCTGTGGTTTGGATTTGTACTAAAAACAGTATTGCTGAACAGGGACGTTTTAGTTACTGCTCATTTTGAGGGTCCAAATTGTCATATTGAGGATCCAAATAGTCATTTTGAGGGTCCAAAGCCTCATTTTGAGACTCCAAAACAATATTTTGACCGTCCAAAATTGGATTTTCTGGGTCCAAGTAGTCATTTTAGGGCCCAAAGCCTCCTATTGAGGGTCCAAAACTTAATAAAGGTTCAAAGCTTCATTTGGAGGGCCAAAAGTCTCATATTGAGGGGCCAAATAGTCATTTTGAGGGCCCGTAGCCTCTTTTTAAGGTTCAAATAGTCGTTTAGAGGGTCCAAAACCTCATGTTGAGGGTCCAGATTGTCATTTTGAAGTCCCAAAGCCTCATTGTGACAATCCAAATCCTCGTTTTGAGGAGCCCAGATGTCATTTTGAGGGTCCAAAACTTCATTTTAGAGCCCAAAGCCTCATTTGGAGTTTGCGAAGGCTCGTTTTGAGGTTCCAAATCCTTATTTTGAGGGTCCAAACAGGCATTTTAAGGGTCCAAACAGTCTTTTTGAGCGTCCAAACGGTCATTCTGAGGTTCCAAAGCCTCATTTTGAGGGTCCAAATAGTCTTTTTGAGGGTCCAAATAGTCTTTTTGAGGCTCCAAAGCCTCATTTTGTGCCTTCTCAGACCCGTTTGTAGGCTGCCACGCCTCAGTTTTTAGTGGGAACGGATCCCTTGAGGGCACAAAACCTATTGTCAAGGTCCAAGGCCCTGTTTTGAGGGCCAAAATCTTCATTTTGAGGACTGAAATGTTCGTTTCGAGGCCCAAAATCTTTGTTTGGGGACCGGAATCCCCATTTTGAGGGCCCAGAGCCTCATTTTGAGTGTCCAAATAGTAATTTTGAGAGCCCTTAGCCTCACTTTGAAGGTCCAAAGAGACATTTGGAGGGCCCAAAGTCGGACTTTGGGTGTCCAAATCCTCATTTGGAGGGTCCAAATAGTCATTTTGAGGGCCCAAATCCTCATTTTGAGGCTCCAAATAGTCATTTTGAGGCTCCAAGGCGTCATTTTGAGAGTCCAAAAACACATTTGAAAGGCCCAAATATTCATTTTGAGGGTGCGAAGAGTCAATTTGATGGTCCAAATAGTTATTTTAGGGCTTAAAGCCTCATTTTGAGGGTCCAGGACCTCATTTAGAGGGTCCACATAGTCATTTTGAGGCTCCAGTACTCATTTTCAGGGCCCAAAGCCTCATTTTGAGGGTCCAAATCCTCATTTTGAAGGTCCAAAATTTCATTTTGTGAGTCCAAATAGTCATTTGGATGGCTCTGAGCCTTATTTTGAGGGTCAAAACACTTACTTTGAGGATCCAAAGCCTCATTTTGAGGGTCGAAACACTTACTTTGAGGATCCAAAGCCTCATTTGGAGGGCCAAAATAGTCATTTGGAGAGCCCGTAGTCTCATTCTGAGGGACCAAACAGTAATTTTGAAGGCCCAAAGCCCTATTTTGAGGGTCCAAATCCTCATTTTGAGGATCCAAATCCTCACTTTAAGGGTTTATACCCTCATTTTGAGGGTCCAAATAGGCATTTGGAGGGCCCAAAACCTCATTTTGAGGTTCGAAATCCTCATATTGAGGGGCCAAATAGTCATTTTGAGGGCCCGTAGCCTCTTTTTAAGGTTCAAATAGTCATTTAGAGGGTCCAAAACCTCATGTTGAGGGTCCAGATTGTCATTTTGAAGTCCCAAAGCCTCATTGTGACAATCCAAATCCTCGTTTTGAGGAGCCCAGATGTCATTTTGAGGGTCCAAAACTTCATTTTAGAGCCCAAAGCCTCATTTGGAGTTTGCGAAGGCTCGTTTTGAGGTTCCAAATCCTTATTTTGAGGGTCCAAACAGGCATTTTAAGTGTCCAAACAGTCTTTTTGAGCGTCCAAATGGTCATTCTGAGGTTCCAAAGCCTCGTTTTCAGGGTCCAAAGAGGCATTTTGAGGGTCCAAAGCCTCATTTTGTGCCTTCTCAGACCCGTTTGTAGGCTGCCACGCCTCATTTTTTAGTGGGAACGGATCCCTTGAGGGGATTTGAGGGTATAAAGCCTCATTTTGAGGCTCCAAAACAAAGTTTTGACCATCCAAATTTTGATTTTGTGGGTCCAAATAGTCATTTTAAACCCCACAGCCTCATTTTGAGGGTCCAAAACCTCATTTATAGGGTCTGATGTCTTGTTTTGAGGGTCCAAATACTCATTTTGAGGGTCCAAAACTCATTTTGCGACTCCGCAGACCCGTTTTTAGGCTGCCACTCCTCCGTTTTTCGTGGCAACGGATCCCTTGAGGTCACAAAACCTATTGTTAAGGGCCAAGGGCCTGTTTTGAGGGCCAAAATCTTCATTTTGAGGACTGAAATCTTCATTCTGAGGACTGAAATCTTCATTTTGATGGTCAAAATCTTCATTTTGAGCATCGAAATCTTCATTTTGAGGGCCCAAACCTCCTTTTTGAGGGTCCAAAGCCTCATTTTGAAGTCTGAAAATTCTATTTTGAGGGCATAATTCCTCATTTTGAAGTCTGAAAGTTCTATTTTGAGGGCATAATTCCTCATTTTGAGGGCCCAAAATCTCACTTTGATCTTCCAAAACCTCATTTTTAGCATCTAAATAGTCTCATTTTGGTGGCCCAAATAGTCATTTTGAGGGCCCGTAGCCTTATTGTGAGGGTCCAAAGAGTCATTTTGAGGGTCCAAATGCTCATTATACCCATTGAATTTCTTCTTTTGTTGCCCATTCTTGCACTTCCTACACAGGAGAAGTGCTATCCGTAATCACTGTGGATGACATCAGGAGTAGGTAGACTTGAGAAGCAAAACCATAGCCCTCGTACTGTATTTTACCCATCGGCCTTCTGGCACTTTGTTGCCAAAAGCAAGCTGGAGACGACTTCCGCTCCTGCGAGAATGCATGGATGCATCGGCGTTTGCGTGGCTGATGTGAGGGGAGATGCTCTGGGGTCAGATCCTGAACATGGGGGCTGTGGGCCATATCCGTAGCTGCAGCTGAACGGCCCCAGAGCCCTGAAAGGCTGCACAAGAGGAGCGAGGAGGGGAGCCCTGCCTGAGTGCTGCCCACAGGGCTGGGCTAAAGGGCAGCTGTCTTTGCAGAGCGCCCATCTGTAGGGCTCAGGCTCCCATGGCAGCCTTACATCATCAAAGAGGAGCAGGAGCTTTTCCGCCAGCTGCAGAGCAATGACGCTGGCCTCCTCCCTCTTCACATGACACATCGTGTTCCTGAGGAATACCAGGGCCTTCATCTTGACATCAGTGTTGGCATGCTGCAGGGTCTCCATGATGTCTGGCAGCAGGATCGGTATTTTTCTTGCCTGTATGAAAGACACGGTTTCCTCACTGTGAAGCGGTGAAAGCCCACCCTGGCAAAAACGCACTGGTCGCTGAGCACCAGCCTCCCGTCCGGCTTCCCAGCCGGTGGCACAGGAGTCACTGCAGCAGCCTCCTGGCAGGTAGTGGCCACTGATGGGGATGGGGGGAGAGGACGAGGAAGGGAAGGGAGGGCAGGAGAGCAGTGTCCCCTGCTCAGCCACCCCCTTTTGCGACCGGCCCGAAGGGCAGATGGGTTAGTAACCCTCTGTGCCTGGAGGGCTCCCCAGGCACCCAGCAGGCCCCTCCATAGCAGGGAGGGTGATTGGAGCTGTCACCCCACCTCCTGACTGCCAGCCAAGGCCAAGCCACCGCATCACCCACTCCCCGGCCCCGGCTGCCAACAGGGCTTCACTTGACTACACCCTGCTCACCGTCTCAGGTGTCTTCGCAAGCGTGGAGCACCAGCGAGAGCATCACCAGGCTTGGTTGCCTCAGGTACCTCTGGGCCTTGTACAGGGCAGCAAACTCCTCTGTTTTGATGTCAGCGCAGAGCAGCAGCTGAAATGAAGTCAGCAGTGAGAGACCAGCAGAGACCGCCGGGCTCCCTCCACCGCGCCGGCACAAAGGAGGCACAACACGTGGGCGGTGGCAAGTGTCTCCTCTCCCCAGACTTGAAGTCCCCTCAGCCTGTGCAGAGGCCATGCCTCTGCCCCAGGCCCAGCAACTGGCCTGACTCTGGCTTCTGCCCCTTTCTCTGCCCCTGCCCCAGGTTTTCAGGAGATTCAATAGAAAATCCTTTATTGGTTGCAGACAAAAGGGATGGAATATCCCTGACGACCTCTATAGTTACATAATTCCCAAAAACCAGGTGAAAGGAAAAAGAAGGAAGGGTAAGAATCAACAAGAGAAAAGGAGAAATAGAAAAGAAAGAGACATATCACCACCCTAGGTTCCAGCGATGTCTTATCCTGCGTAGTGTCTGGTTCGTGGTTCCTGGGTGGTGGGGCGCCTTCGCCCAGTCTGTCCTGGCATCTTTTATAGTCTCTTTCTTCCCAGGATCCTCTTTTCAGGCGGACTCCTGACACGCAGGCGTACTATTCACTTGGGGCACTTGGAACGTTCTCAAGACGAGTACTTTTGAGTACGTAGAATGTTCTTGAAATGAGTCTGGGGTTGGGGGTGTCCCGGTGGTCGATTTACCCCACCTACGGCTGTGAGCGCGATGTGACCTTTTCCTTGCGCATGCGTCTTAAGTCAAAATGGGGGATCTAAGGTAGGAGATGGCACTGCCCTGCCTCCGCAAAGCTTGCCGTTTCCCTTTTCACACCGACTTGCAAAAGCATTTTGTTTAAGGCATATCTAATAGGCCACACATCCTGTTTGGTCACCCACCAGGGTGGGACGCATCCAGGGCTGGCCACTGACCACCCAGGGCCTCCCTGCAAATCCCGGCATTCCACATGGAAAGGCAGCCAGGTGGGGGAGGCATCATCCAACTGTGGGCAGTCTACCGTGAGTGGGCCCACCACGCTCCCCCTCACAGGAGACCTCTGTGCGAGGCGTCAGGAGTGGGGACGAGACACACGGTCAGGGACACGTGTTGCAGGTGACTAAGCTAGAGCAGCACTGAAATGTAGAAAATGAAAAAATAAGCAATATTTTCTTTTTTCTCCTGATGCAAATCGCCTGTGGGGGTGGAAGGCCCGCTGTGACATCACCAAGTGGTGGAGGGTGACATCGCTGAGCAGTGGACTGTGATGTCAGTGAGTGATGGACCGTGACCTCGCGTTTCTCGCTGCTTATCTTCGGGCGCCGGCACAGCCTGGCCTAGCCTGGCTCGTGCCTGGGCTCCTGCCGAGCGTGCCTGCGAGGTCTGGAGGATTGAGCGAAGCTTTTCCTGGTGCTGGCTGGTGCTTCGGGGGCTGCCATCGGCAGGTCTCAGTGCCTGTCCCGGAGCCATCCCCTGTGTTTCCCCGGCCCTGCCTTGTTCAGGCAGCCAAGCACCGGGGGTACACTTGCAGCAGCAGAGGTAAGCTCTGTGGGGAAACAAGCCCTGGGCATGGCCGTGGGGCAGGCGATGGGGCTTGAGGAGCTCCTCCTTCCTGAGGGGCCTGGGCATTTCTTCCTCCCCTCCCTTCCCCTCCCTGGGACAGCGAGTGACCATGGCCTCTCTCCGTTTTACTGAACACAACACCTTTTGGCAGTGCCGGCGCCAGCGATGGGGAGCAGATCCTCATCCTCAGCTCTCCCAAACCCGACGCAGAGCACAAACATGGACACAGAGACAGAGTGGAGCTGCCCTATCTGCCACCAGTCTCGGAAGAGCGTCGCCTTTGTGCAGCCGTGCCAACACCAGTTCTGCCTGGGCTGCATCCTGCGCTGGGCAAGAAGGACATCAAATTGCCCACTCTGCAGAGGACTGATGGAGAAGATCAAGTTCTCTGTGCGGGGAACAGATGACTACCTAGAGCATGTCATCACGCCCCCCGCACAGCCATTAGTCGCCAGCAGCCAGGCAGGCAGAGCTCCTGGCCGCCTGGCCAACAGCAGCCCCCGTCGCTCCACGGCGTCCCCTCCATCCTCTCCGCAGGGGATGCTGTTCCTGGAAGAGCAGCGGACTGCGGGGACAGAAGCCGGGGCTACCGTGGGTGGCCTCCTGCCTGAGGTCTGGGCGGCACTTTTCCAGCGACACCAGCACCTCCTTGAGCCCATGCTGCCCTGGCTACGCCGGGAGCTGGAGGCAATATATGAGGAACAGTGGTGGCTGGCAATGGCAGCAGAAAAGCTGATCTTGCACGCCCTGTGTTGCTACGGGCTGGATAGGGTGGCCATGGTCCAGCGCATGCAGCCTGGCCTCGAGGAACATACAGCACCGCTGGTCCATGGCCTCATCAATGTCATCGTGCACCGGTGCAGTGAGGAGGCCCGGAGGCTGCTGCGCTTCTACGCTGCTGGGGAGGACAACAGCCCTGCAGCTAGCCCCAGCCCCACCATCTCCCGGGGGGGGACTCCCGCCCCACATGTGGTCTCCTCCAGCAGCCCGGCAGGCTCGGACACGGAGGAGGAAGCCAGAACATTGGAGGTCACCCTCCGCAGGGGTCCCAGGTGCACCCCATCTGTGCCCGTCCCTGCAGAACAGGAGCAGCCCCAGGAGGAGCCGGGGGAGGCAGCAGCGGCAGGTCCCTCTGCCCTGGGCTGCAGCCGCAGCTCCTCTGCTCCTGGACAGGGCAGGGACTGCTCACGGTGGGGGTCCCGGCACCCCCCAAAGAGGAGGGCCCACAGCCCCGAGGACTCTCCCCAGCCCTGCAAGAGGCCACCCCGCCGGCAGCACTAGCAGGGCTCCACCAACAGTTCATTCAAGAAAAAGGAAATAAATTCCTATCCCCCTGACACAGTCTCTTGGTGCTGCTTTCTCCCCCTTCTCCTGGTGCCTTTCCTTGCTCCCTGCGCCCCACTGTGGGTAGCACCAGCCTGCTGGGGGGCACAGCCATAGGCCCCCAGAGCTCCAGGGCCATGTCATCAGCGCCTCCTCCTGCAGGAAATTCTGCTGCAGGTGCGCACCTGCAGCGCAGCAGATGCTGAGGGCAGAGTGGGCAGGAGGGGAAGCTGGTTTTGTTGCAGGTCTGCTGCCCTCAGCCTCCATCTGGTCCCTCTCTCTGCCCTCTGCCCAGCTAGTGACACTTCTGCTCTGCTCTGTTTTCTCTCTGCTGTCTGACGTCGGCCAGGGCAACCTTGCTATGAGGAGGGCTGTCAAGGAGGCACGGACAACAGGCAGGGGCATCTGAGCCAGAGGCAAGCCTTGGCGTAACAGTATTTGGCAGGTACAGAGTGATTTCTACCAGCCCAAGCCTTTACCAAGGCAAACAAGACCTTCAGCTTTCACCTACAACAGGCTGGCATTTCACTTCTCATTTGGGCAACAGAGAAAGGGATGAAGGAAGGTGGGGTTGTCCCAGATCACAAAACAACTCCTTGCTGATGCTCAGCTTCTGGAAGCTCCTGGCTCCCAGTCCTGGGTAAAGCGATTCACATGTCTGAGAAGAGCTCCTGAATGGGGAAGTGAAAGGTTTTCTTTGTGTAGGGCTGGCAGGACCAGAGATATTTCCAACATTTTGTACAACATCTCTACTCCAGGACAAAGGTGGAACTGTAGACTATCACCAGAGGAGAAGAGATAAGGAGCATGAGCCGGGAAGGTGCAGATGTTGACAAGAGGCACCTGCTCAAATGTCACCTCTTTGCGTACACCCCGTCCACTCCCATTCTCCTAAAATCCCACGGTTATGGTACCAGGAGGGCTTTGGTAGGGAGACATCATCTTCTAAGCCAAATCCTATCAGCACTACCTCCAAGAGAAAGTACAATGACGGTTGAGTTGGGTTGGGTTGCGTTGGGTTGGGTTGGGTTGAGCTGGTTTTCGAGCCCAGATAGAGTTAATTTTCTTCATAGTAGCTAGTATAGGGCTGTGGTTTGGATTTGTACTAAAAACAGTATTGCTGAACAGGGACGTTTTAGTTACTGCTCATTTTGAGGGTCCAAATTGTCATATTGAGGATCCAAATAGTCATTTTGAGGGTCCAAAGCCTCATTTTGAGACTCCAAAACAATATTTTGACCGTCCAAAATTGGATTTTCTGGGTCCAAGTAGTCATTTTAGGGCCCAAAGCCTCCTATTGAGGGTCCAAAACTTAATAAAGGTTCAAAGCTTCATTTGGAGGGCCAAAAGTCTCATATTGAGGGGCCAAATAGTCATTTTGAGGGCCCGTAGCCTCTTTTTAAGGTTCAAATAGTCGTTTAGAGGGTCCAAAACCTCATGTTGAGGGTCCAGATTGTCATTTTGAAGTCCCAAAGCCTCATTGTGACAATCCAAATCCTCGTTTTGAGGAGCCCAGATGTCATTTTGAGGGTCCAAAACTTCATTTTAGAGCCCAAAGCCTCATTTGGAGTTTGCGAAGGCTCGTTTTGAGGTTCCAAATCCTTATTTTGAGGGTCCAAACAGGCATTTTAAGGGTCCAAACAGTCTTTTTGAGCGTCCAAACGGTCATTCTGAGGTTCCAAATCCTCATTTAGAGGGTCCAAATAGTCATTTTGAGGGTCCAAAGCCTCATTTTGTGCCTTCTCAGACCCGTTTGTAGGCTGCCACGCCTCAGTTTTTAGTGGGAACGGATCCCTTGAGGGCACAAAACCTATTGTCAAGGTCCAAGGCCCTGTTTTGAGGGCCAAAATCTTCATTTTGAGGACTGAAATGTTCGTTTCGAGGCCCAAAATCTTTGTTTGGGGACCGGAATCCCCATTTTGAGGGCCCAGAGCCTCATTTTGAGTGTCCAAATAGTAATTTTGAGAGCCCTTAGCCTCACTTTGAAGGTCCAAAGAGACATTTGGAGGGCCCAAAGTCGGACTTTGGGTGTCCAAATCCTCATTTGGAGGGTCCAAATAGTCATTTTGAGGGCCCAAATCCTCATTTTGAGGCTCCAAATAGTCATTTTGAGGCTCCAAGGCGTCATTTTGAGAGTCCAAAAACACATTTGAAAGGCCCAAATATTCATTTTGAGGGTGCGAAGAGTCAATTTGATGGTCCAAATAGTTATTTTAGGGCTTAAAGCCTCATTTTGAGGGTCCAGGACCTCATTTAGAGGGTCCACATAGTCATTTTGAGGCTCCAGTACTCATTTTCAGGGCCCAAAGCCTCATTTTGAGGGTCCAAATCCTCATTTTGAAGGTCCAAAATTTCATTTTGTGAGTCCAAATAGTCATTTGGATGGCTCTGAGCCTTATTTTGAGGGTCAAAACACTTACTTTGAGGATCCAAAGCCTCATTTTGAGGGTCGAAACACTTACTTTGAGGATCCAAAGCCTCATTTGGAGGGCCAAAATAGTCATTTGGAGAGCCCGTAGTCTCATTCTGAGGGACCAAACAGTAATTTTGAAGGCCCAAAGCCCTATTTTGAGGGTCCAAATCCTCATTTTGAGGATCCAAATCCTCACTTTAAGGGTTTATACCCTCATTTTGAGGGTCCAAATAGGCATTTGGAGGGCCCAAAACCTCATTTTGAGGTTCGAAATCCTCATATTGAGGGGCCAAATAGTCATTTTGAGGGCCCGTAGCCTCTTTTTAAGGTTCAAATAGTCATTTAGAGGGTCCAAAACCTCATGTTGAGGGTCCAGATTGTCATTTTGAAGTCCCAAAGCCTCATTGTGACAATCCAAATCCTCGTTTTGAGGAGCCCAGATGTCATTTTGAGGGTCCAAAACTTCATTTTAGAGCCCAAAGCCTCATTTGGAGTTTGCGAAGGCTCGTTTTGAGGTTCCAAATCCTTATTTTGAGGGTCCAAAGAGGCATTTTAAGTGTCCAAACAGTCTTTTTGAGCGTCCAAATGGTCATTCTGAGGTTCCAAAGCCTCGTTTTCAGGGTCCAAATAGTCATTTTGAGGGTCCAAAGCCTCATTTTGTGCCTTCTCAGACCCGTTTGTAGGCTGCCATGCCTCATTATTTAGTGGGAACGGATCCCTTGAGGGGATTTGAGGGTATAAAGCCTCATTTTGAGGCTCCAAAACAAAGTTTTGACCATCCAAATTTTGATTTTGTGGGTCCAAATAGTCATTTTAAACCCCACAGCCTCATTTTGAGGGTCCAAAACCTCATTTATAGGGTCTGATGTCTTGTTTTGAGGGTCCAAATACTCATTTTGAGGGTCCAAAACTCATTTTGCGTCTCTGCAGACCCGTTTTTAGGCTGCCACTCCTCCGTTTTTCGTGGCAACGGATCCCTTGAGGTCACAAAACCTATTGTTAAGGGCCAAGGGCCTGTTTTGAGGGCCAAAATCTTCATTTTGAGGACTGAAATCTTCATTCTGAGGACTGAAATCTTCATTTTGATGGTCAAAATCTTCATTTTGAGCATCGAAATCTTCATTTTGAGGGCCCAAACCTCCTTTTTGAGGGTCCAAAGCCTCATTTTGAAGTCTGAAAGTTCTATTTTGAGGGCATAATTCCGCATTTTGAAGTCTGAAAGTTCTATTTTGAGGGCATAATTCCTCATTTTGAGGGCCCAAAATCTCACTTTGATCTTCCAAAACCTCATTTTTAGCATCTAAATAGTCTCATTTTGGTGGCCCAAATAGTCATTTTGAGGGCCCGTAGCCTTATTGTGAGGGTCCAAAGAGTCATTTTGAGGGTCCAAATGCTCATTATACCCATTGAATTTCTTCTTTTGTTGCCCATTCTTGCACTTCCTACACAGGAGAAGTGCTATCCGTAATCACTGTGGATGACATCAGGAGTAGGTAGACTTGAGAAGCAAAACCATAGCCCTCGTACTGTATTTTACCCATCGGCCTTCTGGCACTTTGTTGCCAAAAGCAAGCTGGAGACGACTTCCGCTCCTGCGAGAATGCATCGATGCATCGGCGTTTGCGTGGCTGATGTGAGGGGAGATGCTCTGGGGTCAGATCCTGAACATGGGGGCTGTGGGCCATATCCGTAGCTGCAGCTGAACGGCCCCAGAGCCCTGAAAGGCTGCACAAGAGGAGCGAGGAGGGGAGCCCTGCCTGAGTGCTGCCCACAGGGCTGGGCTAAAGGGCAGCTGTCTTTGCAGAGCGCCCATCTGTAGGGCTCAGGCTCCCATGGCAGCCTTACATCATCAAAGAGGAGCAGGAGCTTTTCCGCCAGCTGCAGAGCAATGACGCTGGCCTCCTCCCTCTTCACATGACACATCGTGTTCCTGAGGAATACCAGGGCCTTCATCTTGACATCAGTGTTGGCATGCTGCAGGGTCTCCATGATGTCTGGCAGCAGGATCGGTATTTTTCTTGCCTGTATGAAAGACACAGTTTCCTCACAGTGAAGCGGTGAAAGCCCACCCTGGCAAAAACGCACTGGTCGCTGAGCACCAGCCTCCCGTCCAGCTTCCCAGCCGGTGGCACAGGAGTCACTGCAGCAGCCTCCTGGCAGGTAGTGGCCACTGATGGGGATGGGGGGAGAGGACGAGGAAGGGAAGGGAGGGCAGGAGAGCAGTGTCCCCTGCTCAGCCACCCCCTTTTGCGACCGGCCCGAAGGGCAGATGGGTTAGTAACCCTCTGTGCCTGGAGGGCTCCCCAGGCACCCAGCAGGCCCCTCCATAGCAGGGAGGGTGATTGGAGCTGTCACCCCACCTCCTGACTGCCAGCCAAGGCCAAGCCACCGCATCACCCACTCCCCGGCCCCGGCTGCCAACAGGGCTTCACTTGACTACACCCTGCTCACCGTCTCAGGTGTCTTCGCAAGCGTGGAGCACCAGCGAGAGCATCACCAGGCTTGGTTGCCTCAGGTACCTCTGGGCCTTGTACAGGGCAGCAAACTCCTCTGTTTTGATGTCAGCGCAGAGCAGCAGCTGAAATGAAGTCAGCAGTGAGAGACCAGCAGAGACCGCCGGGCTCCCTCCACCGCGCCGGCACAAAGGAGGCACAACACGTGGGCGGTGGCAAGTGTCTCCTCTCCCCAGACTTGAAGTCCCCTCAGCCTGTGCAGAGGCCATGCCTCTGCCCCAGGCCCAGCAACTGGCCTGACTCTGGCTTCTGCCCCTTTCTCTGCCCCTGCCCCAGGTTTTCAGGAGATTCAATAGAAAATCCTTTATTGGTTGCAGACAAAAGGGATGGAATATCCCTGACGACCTCTATAGTTACATAATTCCCAAAAACCAGGTGAAAGGAAAAAGAAGGAAGGGTAAGAATCAACAAGAGAAAAGGAGAAATAGAAAAGAAAGAGACATATCACCACCCTAGGTTCCAGCGATGTCTTATCCTGCGTAGTGTCTGGTTCGTGGTTCCTGGGTGGTGGGGCGCCTTCGCCCAGTCTGTCCTGGCATCTTTTATAGTCTCTTTCTTCCCAGGATCCTCTTTTCAGGCGGACTCCTGACACGCAGGCGTACTATTCACTTGGGGCACTTGGAACGTTCTCAAGACGAGTACTTTTGAGTACGTAGAATGTTCTTGAAATGAGTCTGGGGTTGGGGGTGTCCCGGTGGTCGATTTACCCCACCTACGGCTGTGAGCGCGATGTGACCTTTTCCTTGCGCATGCGTCTTAAGTCAAAATGGGGGATCTAAGGTAGGAGATGGCACTGCCCTGCCTCCGCAAAGCTTGCCGTTTCCCTTTTCACACCGACTTGCAAAAGCATTTTGTTTAAGGCATATCTAATAGGCCACACATCCTGTTTGGTCACCCACCAGGGTGGGACGCATCCAGGGCTGGCCACTGACCACCCAGGGCCTCCCTGCAAATCCCGGCATTCCACATGGAAAGGCAGCCAGGTGGGGGAGGCATCATCCAACTGTGGGCAGTCTACCGTGAGTGGGCCCACCACGCTCCCCCTCACAGGAGACCTCTGTGCGAGGCGTCAGGAGTGGGGACGAGACACACGGTCAGGGACACGTGTTGCAGGTGACTAAGCTAGAGCAGCACTGAAATGTAGAAAATGAAAAAATAAGCAATATTTTCTTTTTTCTCCTGATGCAAATCGCCTGTGGGGGTGGAAGGCCCGCTGTGACATCACCAAGTGGTGGAGGGTGACATCGCTGAGCAGTGGACTGTGATGTCAGTGAGTGATGGACCGTGACCTCGCGTTTCTCGCTGCTTATCTTCGGGCGCCGGCACAGCCTGGCCTAGCCTGGCTCGTGCCTGGGCTCCTGCCGAGCGTGCCTGCGAGGTCTGGAGGATTGAGCGAAGCTTTTCCTGGTGCTGGCTGGTGCTTCGGGGGCTGCCATCGGCAGGTCTCAGTGCCTGTCCCGGAGCCATCCCCTGTGTTTCCCCGGCCCTGCCTTGTTCAGGCAGCCAAGCACCGGGGGTACACTTGCAGCAGCAGAGGTAAGCTCTGTGGGGAAACAAGCCCTGGGCATGGCCGTGGGGCAGGCGATGGGGCTTGAGGAGCTCCTCCTTCCTGAGGGGCCTGGGCATTTCTTCCTCCCCTCCCTTCCCCTCCCTGGGACAGCGAGTGACCATGGCCTCTCTCCGTTTTACTGAACACAACACCTTTTGGCAGTGCCGGCGCCAGCGATGGGGAGCAGATCCTCATCCTCAGCTCTCCCAAACCCGACGCAGAGCACAAACATGGACACAGAGACAGAGTGGAGCTGCCCTATCTGCCACCAGTCTCGGAAGAGCGTCGCCTTTGTGCAGCCGTGCCAACACCAGTTCTGCCTGGGCTGCATCCTGCGCTGGGCAAGAAGGACATCAAATTGCCCACTCTGCAGAGGACTGATGGAGAAGATCAAGTTCTCTGTGCGGGGAACAGATGACTACCTAGAGCATGTCATCACGCCCCCCGCACAGCCATTAGTCGCCAGCAGCCAGGCAGGCAGAGCTCCTGGCCGCCTGGCCAACAGCAGCCCCCGTCGCTCCACGGCGTCCCCTCCATCCTCTCCGCAGGGGATGCTGTTCCTGGAAGAGCAGCGGACTGCGGGGACAGAAGCCGGGGCTACCGTGGGTGGCCTCCTGCCTGAGGTCTGGGCGGCACTTTTCCAGCGACACCAGCACCTCCTTGAGCCCATGCTGCCCTGGCTACGCCGGGAGCTGGAGGCAATATATGAGGAACAGTGGTGGCTGGCAATGGCAGCAGAAAAGCTGATCTTGCACGCCCTGTGTTGCTACGGGCTGGATAGGGTGGCCATGGTCCAGCGCATGCAGCCTGGCCTCGAGGAACATACAGCACCGCTGGTCCATGGCCTCATCAATGTCATCGTGCACCGGTGCAGTGAGGAGGCCCGGAGGCTGCTGCGCTTCTACGCTGCTGGGGAGGACAACAGCCCTGCAGCTAGCCCCAGCCCCACCATCTCCCGGGGGGGGACTCCCGCCCCACATGTGGTCTCCTCCAGCAGCCCGGCAGGCTCGGACACGGAGGAGGAAGCCAGAACATTGGAGGTCACCCTCCGCAGGGGTCCCAGGTGCACCCCATCTGTGCCCGTCCCTGCAGAACAGGAGCAGCCCCAGGAGGAGCCGGGGGAGGCAGCAGCGGCAGGTCCCTCTGCCCTGGGCTGCAGCCGCAGCTCCTCTGCTCCTGGACAGGGCAGGGACTGCTCACGGTGGGGGTCCCGGCACCCCCCAAAGAGGAGGGCCCACAGCCCCGAGGACTCTCCCCAGCCCTGCAAGAGGCCACCCCGCCGGCAGCACTAGCAGGGCTCCACCAACAGTTCATTCAAGAAAAAGGAAATAAATTCCTATCCCCCTGACACAGTCTCTTGGTGCTGCTTTCTCCCCCTTCTCCTGGTGCCTTTCCTTGCTCCCTGCGCCCCACTGTGGGTAGCACCAGCCTGCTGGGGGGCACAGCCATAGGCCCCCAGAGCTCCAGGGCCATGTCATCAGCGCCTCCTCCTGCAGGAAATTCTGCTGCAGGTGCGCACCTGCAGCGCAGCAGATGCTGAGGGCAGAGTGGGCAGGAGGGGAAGCTGGTTTTGTTGCAGGTCTGCTGCCCTCAGCCTCCATCTGGTCCCTCTCTCTGCCCTCTGCCCAGCTAGTGACACTTCTGCTCTGCTCTGTTTTCTCTCTGCTGTCTGACGTCGGCCAGGGCAACCTTGCTATGAGGAGGGCTGTCAAGGAGGCACGGACAACAGGCAGGGGCATCTGAGCCAGAGGCAAGCCTTGGCGTAACAGTATTTGGCAGGTACAGAGTGATTTCTACCAGCCCAAGCCTTTACCAAGGCAAACAAGACCTTCAGCTTTCACCTACAACAGGCTGGCATTTCACTTCTCATTTGGGCAACAGAGAAAGGGATGAAGGAAGGTGGGGTTGTCCCAGATCACAAAACAACTCCTTGCTGATGCTCAGCTTCTGGAAGCTCCTGGCTCCCAGTCCTGGGTAAAGCGATTCACATGTCTGAGAAGAGCTCCTGAATGGGGAAGTGAAAGGTTTTCTTTGTGTAGGGCTGGCAGGACCAGAGATATTTCCAACATTTTGTACAACATCTCTACTCCAGGACAAAGGTGGAACTGTAGACTATCACCAGAGGAGAAGAGATAAGGAGCATGAGCCGGGAAGGTGCAGATGTTGACAAGAGGCACCTGCTCAAATGTCACCTCTTTGCGTACACCCCGTCCACTCCCATTCTCCTAAAATCCCACGGTTATGGTACCAGGAGGGCTTTGGTAGGGAGGCATCATCTTCTAAGCCAAATCCTATCAGCACTACCTCCAAGAGAAAGTACAATGACGGTTGAGTTGGGTTGGGTTGCGTTGGGTTGGGTTGGGTTGAGCTGGTTTTCGAGCCCAGATAGAGTTAATTTTCTTCATAGTAGCTAGTATAGGGCTGTGGTTTGGATTTGTACTAAAAACAGTATTGCTGAACAGGGACGTTTTAGTTACTGCTCATTTTGAGGGTCCAAATTGTCATATTGAGGATCCAAATAGTCATTTTGAGGGTCCAAAGCCTCATTTTGAGACTCCAAAACAATATTTTGACCGTCCAAAATTGGATTTTCTGGGTCCAAGTAGTCATTTTAGGGCCCAAAGCCTCCTATTGAGGGTCCAAAACTTAATAAAGGTTCAAAGCTTCATTTGGAGGGCCAAAAGTCTCATATTGAGGGGCCAAATAGTCATTTTGAGGGCCCGTAGCCTCTTTTTAAGGTTCAAATAGTCGTTTAGAGGGTCCAAAACCTCATGTTGAGGGTCCAGATTGTCATTTTGAAGTCCCAAAGCCTCATTGTGACAATCCAAATCCTCGTTTTGAGGAGCCCAGATGTCATTTTGAGGGTCCAAAACTTCATTTTAGAGCCCAAAGCCTCATTTGGAGTTTGCGAAGGCTCGTTTTGAGGTTCCAAATCCTTATTTTGAGGGTCCAAACAGGCATTTTAAGGGTCCAAACAGTCTTTTTGAGCGTCCAAATGGTCATTCTGAGGTTCCAAATCCTCATTTAGAGGGTCCAAATAGTCTTTTTGAGGGTCCAAAGCCTCATTTTGTGCCTTCTCAGACCCGTTTGTAGGCTGCCACGCCTCAGTTTTTAGTGGGAACGGATCCCTTGAGGGCACAAAACCTATTGTCAAGGTCCAAGGCCCTGTTTTGAGGGCCAAAATCTTCATTTTGAGGACTGAAATGTTCGTTTCGAGGCCCAAAATCTTTGTTTGGGGACCGGAATCCCCATTTTGAGGGCCCAGAGCCTCATTTTGAGTGTCCAAATAGTAATTTTGAGAGCCCTTAGCCTCACTTTGAAGGTCCAAAGAGACATTTGGAGGGCCCAAAGTCGGACTTTGGGTGTCCAAATCCTCATTTGGAGGGTCCAAATAGTCATTTTGAGGGCCCAAATCCTCATTTTGAGGCTCCAAATAGTCATTTTGAGGCTCCAAGGCGTCATTTTGAGAGTCCAAAAACACATTTGAAAGGCCCAAATATTCATTTTGAGGGTGCGAAGAGTCAATTTGATGGTCCAAATAGTTATTTTAGGGCTTAAAGCCTCATTTTGAGGGTCCAGGACCTCATTTAGAGGGTCCACATAGTCATTTTGAGGCTCCAGTACTCATTTTCAGGGCCCAAAGCCTCATTTTGAGGGTCCAAATCCTCATTTTGAAGGTCCAAAATTTCATTTTGTGAGTCCAAATAGTCATTTGGATGGCTCTGAGCCTTATTTTGAGGGTCAAAACACTTACTTTGAGGATCCAAAGCCTCATTTTGAGGGTCGAAACACTTACTTTGAGGATCCAAAGCCTCATTTGGAGGGCCAAAATAGTCATTTGGAGAGCCCGTAGTCTCATTCTGAGGGACCAAACAGTAATTTTGAAGGCCCAAAGCCCTATTTTGAGGGTCCAAATCCTCATTTTGAGGATCCAAATCCTCACTTTAAGGGTTTATACCCTCATTTTGAGGGTCCAAATAGGCATTTGGAGGGCCCAAAACCTCATTTTGAGGTTCGAAATCCTCATATTGAGGGGCCAAATAGTCATTTTGAGGGCCCGTAGCCTCTTTTTAAGGTTCAAATAGTCATTTAGAGGGTCCAAAACCTCATGTTGAGGGTCCAGATTGTCATTTTGAAGTCCCAAAGCCTCATTGTGACAATCCAAATCCTCGTTTTGAGGAGCCCAGATGTCATTTTGAGGGTCCAAAACTTCATTTTAGAGCCCAAAGCCTCATTTGGAGTTTGCGAAGGCTCGTTTTGAGGTTCCAAATCCTTATTTTGAGGGTCCAAAGAGGCATTTTAAGTGTCCAAACAGTCTTTTTGAGCGTCCAAATGGTCATTCTGAGGTTCCAAAGCCTCGTTTTCAGGGTCCAAATAGTCATTTTGAGGGTCCAAAGCCTCATTTTGTGCCTTCTCAGACCCGTTTGTAGGCTGCCATGCCTCATTATTTAGTGGGAACGGATCCCTTGAGGGGATTTGAGGGTATAAAGCCTCATTTTGAGGCTCCAAAACAAAGTTTTGACCATCCAAATTTTGATTTTGTGGGTCCAAATAGTCATTTTAAACCCCACAGCCTCATTTTGAGGGTCCAAAACCTCATTTATAGGGTCTGATGTCTTGTTTTGAGGGTCCAAATACTCATTTTGAGGGTCCAAAACTCATTTTGCGTCTCTGCAGACCCGTTTTTAGGCTGCCACTCCTCCGTTTTTCGTGGCAACGGATCCCTTGAGGTCACAAAACCTATTGTTAAGGGCCAAGGGCCTGTTTTGAGGGCCAAAATCTTCATTTTGAGGACTGAAATCA
>NW_026776317.1:0-211564 GCF_030936135.1 Gavia stellata | reverse complement strand
AAATTACGGAAGTGTACCTTTCAGCATATCGTAAAGTTGACAGAGTTTCTTCGTAACAGACGTCTGCTGGACTCACGTTCGCAATCTGTAAGCATATGAAAAGTATGAACTGACATTACATTTTGAAGGAGGCATTTTGAAAGAGCTGTCAACACTACCAAAAATCAGATAAGCATTAACATGGAAAAATCAACCATTAAGGTCCTTAAACATAAAAGGAGAACCCTAGCATCTTCGCAATCTGGCTATAACTTAACTCTTTTTAACACTTTCACAAGAAATGAGACAGACCGACCGACAGACCGAAAGATGAGAGGATACAGGTGGCTTTTGCAAAAATTAATACTGGAGGCACTTGAATCCTGGTAACTCTGGCTTACGCTAGCATCAACGCAAAAAACCAACCTCGCAAAACCACTTTGATGGTATTTGTACAAGTAACAGTTGAAGAATCTGTCCTTAAATTTGTTCAAAACATCTTCGGTGAATTACGGGAGTTAGCATTTGAAGAAGCTCAAGTAAACTGTTTTAGGACTACCAGCATTTACAGGCAACGTTTTCACATGGGCACATTTTCTATTTGTATCCTTCCATCTTTCACTTTATAGTACTTTCTTTAACAAAAATACCTCTTCAAAGATGCTGGAGTATACAGTTAATTCACCTGAGACAAAGAAGAACCTATGGGAGCTGCATCTTATTTAGGAATGCAATATCTGGTGCGCAGCACAAACAATAATCTCAGCATTCAGGAAACAAAGTAGCTGTTTCGTAATACTGCCTAGTTTTACGTAAAGAACATGGCTTTTCTATAAAACAGTGCTTATGAGTTATCTAGCTAGATTCATCTGCATTTAGATACATTTTTACAAATATGCCAAAAACTCTTTCAGCAGAATGGGGTTTGTATCTCTAATGGAGAGAGCGAGCGAGCGAGCGAGCGAGATTTTGTGCCAGCCACATTTCTGCTCTGAAAACAGAAGTGCTCTCCATTTCAGTAGTGCCTTTAATAGTGGCAAGAAACTTTTGACCAGCAGAAGGGTTCTCACCTTTATGTTGCATAGAAAGCAAACAGTTAAGTTTGAAGCTACACCCACTTTCACCAACGTTCGAGCCATGCAATTCTATTTCAACAGGTAAACTGGGTTATAAATTCAAGAATCAGTTTACCATGATGGGCCCTGCTGTTTCCTTAGGACCGAGTCCCTGCATGGGATATGCAGCACCTTCTTTTCCGTAGCAACCTCGGCCAGAGCGCTAAGGGAAAATAAAGTGAAAAGATGTGAACGATATAAGCGTTAACTATCAAAATCAAATTGGGGGGCAGGGGGGGTGTGGGGGTGTGGGAGGGGGGCATGGAGGGGGAAAGCTACCAGATTAGAAACTCCAGTATATTCATGCTTATGTACATGCTTCCCTATATTTGTTCTTATGTACATCTCAGGCTTTATTCATTGATTAACCATGCAGCAAAGAATCCTGAATGGAGGGAAGATTTTTTTCATATCTAGAAATTTATTTTTTACTTCACAGGAAAGGATTAAAAAAAAAAAACAACCAAAAAAACCTGATGACAGTTCTTAATGTGGTTAGACTTAGATTTACACGTGTTCCTTCCTTCAATCTGTCTCTTCCCAGTCCTGAGGATTTTTGCCTTTTGCTTCCTGCCAAGCCCACCAGATTTATAACTGACCGTTTGGTGATTGCTTCAGTCGAGAAAAATCTGTTAAAATATGGTATCAACAGCAGGAACAATTACCAAATCAATTGCTTGGACATTATTAAGTAAGATACAGAAAACGATACTCTGCAGAAACTCAGAGGAAATATCTTGGGATAGTTACTGGTATTGGACACCTTCTATGTGCAGAATTGCTTTAAATATGAGAACTGCAAAGGTGTGCCTGAAAAGAAATGACCTCCCGTCTCTCGGGATTAAGCAACAGGCAATACCGCTCATCCCCTGCACCCGCAGAAAGGGAGTATAGAAACACCCCTGGCTCCCAACCTCCCCTGGCTGCAAAGAAGATGTCTCCCTCCTCTTCCCCTTCCAGATGAGCCCAGGACTGGCCCTGCCTGCCAGGGCTGAGCAGCTTTTGGAGCTGCCTGCGCGAGCAGCCGTGGGGTGCTGAGCTCGCTCGTGCTGCCGAGATGGGTCGTGCACGTCCGGGCCAGCCGGACCCCCCTCCTCCTCAGCCGGCCCCAGCCCAGGGTTGTCCTGTGTAAGCTGCCCTGCAGACACCTCTCTGCCTCTGTCGACAGGGGACTTCAACAAAGCCTGTAGTTCTGGTATCTGTCTACCAAGGGGAAAAACTGGGGGAGCGATGGCAGGAGCAAGGCCCCTTTTCCAGAGCGGAGCCGCGAGCAGTCGTCTCCCCCGACACGGCTGCTCTGAGATGGTTCGGCCATGCGTCAGCAGCAGCACCACGGTCACCCAGCAGCCCTCCGCCTGGCCCTGGGCACACACAGCGAGGACAGCACGATTCGGGCCTTGTGACCCTCTGGGGTCATGTCTTTGCAGCTGCCCCACTGCGGCGTTCCCTCAGGCGGGCTCGGGGAGGTGCCACAGACTGCCCCACACTTGTGCCGCGCTGTATGACCTTGCTCGCTATAGGGCCGCTTGTTGTACTGAGGCCAGGAGTTCTGCGTTTCGCTAACGGGCAAGCAGCAGCTACCACAGATAAACAGTGACCGTAGGTTATTTCGGGACACCAGTGAGAGATTTTCCAAGACCACTTGTCATGTTTGGGACATAGAGGATCTTAAAGACGGAGTCCATCTGCAAACAGGCAGTGGTTTAGGACGTCTCTGCCTTTGGTGATCCTCACTCCGAGAGCAGCAGGGGTGGACAGGGTGCGAGCGCCAAAAAGGTGGGCTGGCGAGGCTGACCCTGCAGCCCAGGGTGAGGAAACCCAACATGCTCTCATCTGCTCGCTGTCCTGGAGGTGGCAATAAACTATGGTGGGTCTAGGTAAAACAGAGCCACCCTGGCTTTTGTGGCTGCATAAACTTCCATGAGTTCATTTTACGGTGCATCTAACAGGACTAAATTCATTAAGAGTGCTAAACAGCTACACCGAACAGAGGAAACAGTGCCCGCACACTACACCTGTTTGAATCGCATGGTGACGACCACGTGAGACCGACTGCTGGTGGCATTCATGGCAGTCGTAGCCGTCGTTCTCACCTTACTCCCTTGTTCCTCTCGATCTGCGCGTAATTACGACAAGGCACCACCTTCAAACTGTCCACATAACAACCTTGCTGCTGGTCTTCTCTAGTCTTGCGCCCACCAGGTTCCTGGTTTTAGACAGCAAGTCCATTACCTGGGGAGAGATATTTATAGTCAAAATTTCTCACTAAAATAAGAAAAAATATTGTTAGACTTCGTAAGGATAGAACAAAAATTAAGAGAGAGTACGGCTGAGCATGGGGTAGTTATTCTGGCTTTACCATGTTTAGAAACTCATTCCCAGAGTGTTCCACTGTCCAGGTGAATTCCGCTCACGTTGAAAGCTTACATCTGCAGACTTAAGGTGCTTGCAAAATTCAGGATAAAGGTGGTATTTCCCTCTGCTTCTCCTATCGTCATTAGATGAGGAGTTTAAACAAGCTGATTCCATGAGCTGCGAAAACTAATGAAGTTTCTTTTCCTGAGCATTCATTTTTTTCCGATCTCTGCTGCCCGCTGCATCAAATTGGTCTGAAATTGGCCACATGGCTCAAAACCAATGAGGAGGAAGGTACAGGGCAAAGTAGTTCACAAACAAGTGGCAAATTGTATAAACCTGAGAAGAGAAGCTAAACGTTCAACCCTCTGAGACATATACCATCTCCCAAATCCCCGCCCGGCTTAAGAGAAACAGATTACCCATTTTCAGTTAGGAATGAGTCCTGTGTCTGCCAACATAAGAGACGAACAAGAAAAGGAGCATGGGGAAAGAAAGTAAATAAAAATGCTGACTTCCTTCTTAACCCTTTTTTTCTTCAAAAAGGAGCAAAATACAGAAGGGAGAAAAATAATAAAAAATAAAGAAGCGCCGGGTGCATGGGGGATTTCTCCTCAAAACTTGCGCACCGGGTTAAAATCATGACAGGTATTCAAAACAGTTAACAAAGTTAGTTACGCCTCCTGGTTCTACCCCTTAATTAACTATTGGTTAATAGTTTTCTTCATCTTAAAGTTACAGTTCTCTTTTAATTCACCACATATGCTCAGAGAGTAGGGGGCTTAATTGGGTTGAGGCTTTTCTAGCTAGGAGGTGTGTTCCTTAGCATTAGAATGAGATTATAATGAGACAGGTTAACTCTAGGGCACTATTTTGGCAGTCCATTCTATTTTTCTAAGATACGTCCTTGTGCTAATCGTTATTGCTAGTTAGCAGAGAGTCAGTGAAGACAGTCTTTATCTCTAATAGGTCTAAGTGCCAGGTGGAGTTGTTATGAAGTATCTTCTTTACATTCTTCTAATTCTTCTTACTTGCTTTTAACACTTATTTTTCAAGAAGTCCTGTAACATTCTCCCCTTTTCTGTCCCCTAAGCAAATTCTTTGGCTTTTAAAAGTGGTTTGTTATGTTTCATCATTATTTTTAGTGTCCACACTTGTCCAATAAGTTCCTTGAGTTTACACCAAAGGATAAGATTTACTATTGTTAATGTTGTCGTAGCTATTAGTAACACCAATATCGGGTGGATCATTATGTTTAAGATTTTGGTAGCTGGCGGGGAATAACCCCTAAACACATCCCATCTGCATCATGATGGACAGTAATTAAAGTCTTTCTTCCACTTTCTTCAACTTGTTTTAACAACCTTTTCAAATTTTCATGATGCAATAGTTTTCTTATTAGAGTGAGATTTATTCCAATAGGGGTGGGCTGTATATCCTGAACCAATGTATAATTAAACTGTAGCAACTGATAAGTAGTAACAGGAGCCGTGTAGGTAAAATCACATCCTGTAAGACTAACAAAGTTGCAAATGCAAATATTTGAATGGTTGCTCGTGTCCACCATTTGATCATCTACTTGTACAAAATCACACTGACTTCTCAGACAAACACATCCCATACCCCTGTAAATTACGATGGTTCTTAGGGTCTCGTTGGGATGCACCTCAAAGTGACAAACATTTTGTTCAGTGTCAAGACAAATATCTTGCCCTTTGATGGTGTTTCCTTCACAAATAAATCCTTGCTGGTCTCGTACGACACAGGCCTCGACATCAATAGTTTGCCACTTATTCCTGGTTTTCATAGCCCATACCCTATGTTCTAGGGGATGAAGTAGAGTTCCATGGTAATTTAATCCTAGCACAACAATCGGGTATATGTTATATACTAAAGCTTTATATATTGTTAGTAGAAAAGCTGTAGCTGTGTTGTTAGTAGGGTCAAAGGTAAAATTAACCAAATGCCACCACGATTGGAATCTCCTTTCAAATTCCGTTGCGTTATTCCAAATCACCTTTCGGATTTCTTTTGGTAGGATTCCGTCTCCACCTTCCCTAATGATTGCAGCTGCTATTGTCTGTAACCATAACTGAGCTTGGATACAACTGAGTGCTGTAGAAACATTAGTCTGAGCCACGTCTAATGCATTTATAATCAGTTCATTGTCCTTTTCATTAAGCTTTTCCCACTGTGGTAACACATTTGCTGTAAGCCATTGGCCGGTTCCTAAAGTTAGGAGGGAAGATCTTCAAGGGTTCTGTATTTTGTTCAGATCACTGGTCACCGTGGCGAGTTTGTTCCTTATTATCGCAGTATCTATACTATTTAAAACTCCCAGTCCTGTTCCTACTGCACCAATCGCATGTCTCCTTTTCCTCATTTGGGAAGGAAGGGTCCTTTTATGTAACCATGACGTCCACCCCGTATGTAAGGGTCTTATGAATGACGAACAAGCTGGTTGAACAGTGGAAATATCGTTCTGTATTAATAATTCCACTCGTTTAAGAGACCATATTGGATTAGACATTACCTGTTGCTGACCGACATATTGAATTACGTACGGTCCTGTTGGATACACATATGGTCCTGTTGGAGACACTTATGGTCCCATTTGCTCAGGCTCTGTGGGACTTGATTTAGTAGCCTGAGTCGGGGTGGTGTAGGCAGGGGGAGTGGTGGTTTCCTCTGGTGTCTGCAACCAAAATCTAAAAGGTAGAGCTTGGGCCCCCTCTTGAGTTGCCCCCAGACATACTATGGTCACCGTTTGAGTTATATTGAAGGGATACCAACAAACCTCCTTGCTTTCACATATCGTGCTGCCTGTTCTATTGGCAGAGTCCCAGACAGCACCGCTCTTGGCAGTAATTTGGGTCTGGAGAGGAGGCGGGTTACTTACTTTAAGGAGTCTACAACCTATCAGGACCTCCTTTCCTTTCTCAAACATCCAGGTACAGACCGAATCTATTCTTTCCCATTCAGTTGGTCGCAGTGCCATGTTATTATTATATATTACCACAGTTGCCAAATTCAACCCGTTAAAATCCTTTCCTGAGCTTCCCATACACCCAAAATAAGCATCTGTCCAAGGCCACTCCCAACAGTGGTTACAGTTCAGCAGAGTCATAAGAATCCATACCATCGCTTTTGAATGCGAAGCTTCAATGGTCCCATAGGTGTCGATTCCCATCGTGGCATAGGGGCTTTCTTCACTCTGGTGTGATGTACCCACGAGGTCTGCTCCTTAATCTTGATTGCTGTATGAGATGTCAGCAGCACCTGGAAGGGGCCTTCCCATTTCGGTTTCAGAGGTGAATCTGCAAAGGACTTCACATACACATAATCACCAGGCTTAACATTATGCACCAGCCCATCAAGACCTTGGGCTCTGGTTCCTAAGACAAGTTTCTCTATCTCCCACTTACCTTTCTCTATTTCTCAACCTACGTCTTCAACTAATTTCTGATCTTCTTTGGAATACCTGGGTTCACAATCAATTTGTATTTTACCATCTGGGACCAATGACTGCACCTCTAATTCACCTTTCTCAGCTGCTCTTTTGGCTTCTCGGTCTGCCATAGCACTGCCCAATTCTCGAGCGGTATATCCTTTCTGATGAGCCTTGCAATGCATGATAGCCACTTTTTCAGGTTGCTGTACTGCTTCCAGGAGCCTAAGAATTTCTTCAGCGTGTTTTATATGTTTCCCTTGGGTGGATAGGAGTCCCCTTTCTTTCCATATAGCTCCATGGGCATGGACTACCCCAAAAGCGTATTTGGAGTCTGTCCAGATATTAATCTTTTTGTCTTTGGCTAGTTCCAACGCTCGGGTTAAAGCGATTATTTTTGCTTTTTGTGCCAAAGTATTTGGGGCAAGGGCTGCAGATTGTATTACCTGATTCACGGTGGTTATTGCATACCCTGCTCTGTGGATGCCTTGTCGAACAGAGCTACTTCCATCTGTGTACCAGGAATCCTCAGCGTCTTCCAGTGGCTCCTCCTTTAGATGTGGTCAGCTGGAATAGACCGCTTCAATCGTTTCCAGGCAGTCATGTGATACCGGTTCTCCCGTGGTTCCACCGAGGAAAGCTGCTGGATTGACAACGTTAGTAACAATTATTTCCACATCATCCTGTTCCACCACAACAGCCTGATATTTAAGGAATCTCTGTGGTGAGAGCCAATGCCTCCCTTTTACCTCTAATACTGTGGATACAGTATGAGATGTCAGCACTGTAATCTTTTGGCCTAATGTAAATTTACGTGCTTCCTGAATATTTAGCACCAATGCTGCTACCGCAGCATTCACTTCTAACCTACCGGGTTTGAGCGGGGCAGTCAAGCTGCGATGCTACAGAGTCAGGCAGGCAGACCAGCAAGAGAAGGAGACCACAGACATTGTGGCCTTACTGGGAATAAAAGCAAGCTGAGGAGCAAAAGGAGGAACATAGGAAAACAAAGGGACAACCCCACAAACAAGGAGATGGCTAAGAGAATTTAAAGGGGGCTGTAAAGAAGCAAGGAAGAAGCACGATACTCTACAAGGAAAGGTTGATGCAGAAGACCGAGGAGTCAACTTACCCAATTAATGGCAAGCCAGATGACCCCCCAGGCTGTGCCTATCAATTATGGGCTTCAAAGGCATTTTCTGCTCTGAGATACATGACCAGCACTGACTCACACTGTGGTTTCATTACTAAAAGCCAATCTCAGCTCTCCGGAGGCTCTTGCTGCCTGCTGATTGTAGCCAGGCAGCTCCCAGTGCAGGCAAGGCAGATCTCTGGGCATTCCTCCCCACACCCGGGAGTCCCTGCAGGCACCCTGCTGCAAGTTTCTGCCCTCTGGGATGCCACAAACACAGAGACAGCACACAGGTGTTTTCTAGCACACGGGTATCAACCCCTGAGCACCAAATCTGATCTCAGAAAGTCTAAAACAGGTGATTTTGACTGACAGGCAGCTTCACTGAGAAACAACAAACCCACACGAGGCTTGGTAAAAGTGGAGATTCATTCTGCACCACCCACCCGAGCCTGATAACCCATGGCCGAGGCAGTCCTGAACTCTCCAAACGCCCTTTGCTCCCAGCAATCCCCTGGGGCAGGGAGTTCCCAGAGACAATTTCACACTGCAGACAAACATTTTGGTCACCAAGTCCCTTGGGAGAGGAGTGCACATGGCCAAGACCTTCACCAAAAGCCACCCAGAAGATGTGAGGGTGGCGAGGAGCAGCCTGAAGACAGAAAAGCAATTTTACAAAACACAAGTAAGAGCAGTAAGTGTATGGCGAAGCGCTTCTGCATTTGAATGATTACAGAGACTCTCTCTGGAATACACTTTGCTGTCAGCTGGATTTTGATGGAGCAGACAACCTCAGGCTACCATGCAGTATAAGTCAGTGTGATTCAGAGGAATCTGGGAAACTGGTGAGAAAACTTTGAGACACAGCACAATGTTGCTTTTCTCTAGGACATTCCCAAAAGCCAACAACATACGGATATGATTTAACCTCTCTTGGCATTATCATCTCTATCTGTGTGTACTTAAATATGCCAAGGATTTTCCTTAGAGCTGATCTTACTTTTACCACAGTGCTGTCCAATGGTTGAAGTCTTACTAGCTTCAAAACTAATTCATTGTGGGGAAAAAAAAAAAATCAACAGTTCACACATTGCCTCCCCTTTACAGGGCATACAAATCCCAAGGTGCAGCTGTACAAGTTTATGGTTTTTTACTGGGAATGGCAGAAATGTTGATGCAGATGCTCCTTTCCACTTGAGGAAGCAGGAATAGAGCAAATTAACTGTTTGCCTGTTGGCTGCTACTTGGCAAAGACAAACATTTTGAAGTGCCACATGGATAACGGAGCAGCTGAAGCCAAAAGACTTAGTGGGAATGAGCCACAGGGAAAGAGAAACTGAGGCACACTTTAATCAGGAAAGAGGATACCTACAGCTAAGAGTGCCCAGAATCACTGTGGACCACACAAATGGTATCCCTTAGGCATGGGCATCCACACTGCATTATTCCAATATCCCCGAGCTGAACGCCAGACCAGGGATGGTGCAGCACTCCCCAGGAATAACTGAGGGACCACGCCTGCATCCTCCCTTGCCAAAGGGGCTTCCATTTTCAACCGTGTCCATGTCAAAACCTGCCATCTCAGAATATACTTTCACTTCTCTTGCTGTTCTTCCACCTGCCATATGTATGCCCCGTCAGCTTTTTTTTGTCCACCTGTTTGTTCCCCCAACAGGTAGATTTGGGGAAGGAGTTAATTCACCCGCCCTTGTGCACACTTCCATCTTCCCATCCTGCCGCTCTCCTCTCATGGATAGATCTTACTCTTCAGTAGAGAAGACTGTCTTTAATTACACCTTTCTTTTTCTGACCCTTCTCTGCTGCCAGCACACTTACTGTTACGTGTCAAGAGAAACCCTTGCCTGTACAATGTTCTCTCCCAGAGCACCTTCTAACTCAGCTCCTTTCCTCGCTCCTCTCTTTTCCCACCAGCTTGCTCTTGGCACATGCCTCACTCCAGCAAATGTTTCCCCTGCTGAAATTCAAAAGGTCTCAATTCTCCTCTTTACAGTGGAACAAAATTGCTGATGTTTTTCAACCTTTTCCCTTCTCAACTTTCTTGCGAAATCTCAAAACAATCACAATTTTTTCAAGTAAAGGTGGAGACCTTCAAGAGCATGTTACTGTGGATGGGCTGTGGTTCTCCAAAGCGAAAGCAGAGAGCCATGTTGCATTACAAGAACCTGGGCAGAACTGAATTAGACTTAGCAGGAGCCTAAAGTGGCCCCTAAAGGCCTCCCACTGCTCCTGCTAAATCAGTCCATTTCCACTGCTGCTTCAAAACACCCTTCCTGGAGTGCTAACACCACTAATTGTAACTTATTCCAGCATAAAGTGGAGAAGACTCAACCCCTGTGCTCTGACACTGAGCTGCACAGAGGCAGTTTAAACAGGTTGTGAGAGGCAGAGATGCCCTGCCAGAAACCAAGGTTAACCAAGGAGCCACCAAGACGTGATACACGCTCGAGGTCAAGCATGCGGCTGGCAAGAACTGTACAGCCCTCAACATTCCCCTCAGTCTGGGGCTGTTGAGGGGAAGGATGCTGACTAGAAAAGCTCCTTTGGGCTAGATACCACCAACGCATGGCCAAAATCAGGGGGAGAACCTCCAGCATGGGAAGATTTCCACCATCTTGCAAAATAAAGGTGGTGAGACTTTTTATTCTGACATGCTGTGCTGCGGCAGATACCTTGCTATGCTGTATACCACATGAACTACACTGCTCTCCTCTTCCAGCACAGCGTTAAAACTCCACCTCCCAGCACTAATCCTTGTCGGTGTTCCTCAGAATCAGGGGCACTTCATAGACCTCGCGGGGGACATAGCTCTGAAATACCACCTCGGATGGGAAAGGCTGAATCAAGCTCTGTTCCAGGTCAACTGAGGAGACCTGGAGATGCAAGAGAGAGCAGTGAGAGGTTCAGCTGCTGGGAGAAAGATCCATGAATGAGACTCCTATATTGATCTCCAGTGAAGTACAGTCTCTTGGTGAGTACGTCTGCCCAGCTCACACTAGGGAAGCAGGAGCTCACCCACCTGTGTTCTGAGCTCAGCACCATGCTCAGCAGGCTCAAGCTAAGAAGCTCTTTTGGGAGGTGTTGCTCCAGGTTTCCTTCTCCAAAATGCAAGGCAGCGCTTACCTCCAGCAGAGCCCTGTGCTAATGGGGTCACACAGCGCCGGAGCATTTACTGAAAGAGCCACGAGCGCTCACGGAGAAAGCGAAACCCAAGAATTTACGTGAGACTCCATGGGAAACCATTTTGGGATGATCTTTACTCTGAGACAGAGAGACTGAGCCCCACACATCCCCAAATATATTTTTTGATATAGGGCCCAGAAACCAGTAAGAAGAGAACAGTACCAGAGGGGGTAAGGCCAACAAGAAAGTAACACACTAGTTAGGAAAAAGACAAGTGAGGTGAACGTTGGATGGTGATAAAGTTTAGCTCTTTTCTCAGCATTACTGGGCAACTTGAACAAGACTGGACTTGGTATCTCCTTTTTCCATGGGCTTTAATGGGATGCTTTATTGTATTCTGGTTTTGCTGTTGTATTTAATACCACTGCAGAAGCATGGCTGAAAACATACACAAACAGCAAATGCTTAAAGAGCAGAGGCATTACTTTGAGGAAATTCCTCCCTGCTTTGCCTCCCCTGTTCCAGCTGCACTTTTCCCACTCAAAAGACACGGGCAGGTCTCCTGCTTCTCCACAGAAGTCACAGTCGCGCTGAAGCTAGTAGCTGCACCACACTGCCAGTTAGTTGCGCACTTGTCTGATGCATTCCCAACCTCCCGTGCTGTCTAGGGCAATACTTAACCAATTTGTTACAGGTCTCTGGCTGGCAATTCCCCACTCAACAGCCTACCTCAGTAATCTACCCATTTGGACTGCGTGTTGTACTGAGCAGTCCTGTAAGAAAAGCAGCTTGAAACATACATCTGAGTAAACACTGAGCCAGATAGAGCACATCCACGCCCCTCTGCCCAGGGTCATTCCCCTGTATATCTGGCAGCCTGCAAATTCTAACACCCTGCAAGGGTCCCACACATTGTTCCAACCCAAAGCATTAATGCAGTTGGTTTTGTTAAATCTTTAATAATTACCGTAGGCCTTCAGCTTTCAAAGGCCAATGCTGCCACCGTTGAGGGAGTCCTATGACCCCAAGCATTTGACAGAGGCTACACCAAAGCGAGATGTGGCTATTTCAGCAGGAGGGTGGAAAATGGCAAGCTCGCACCCTGGTGTCCTGCCCCAGCCTTCCCCCAGTATCGGTTTTTAGCACTGGTAGCTAAATTCCAGCAAAACCCACCAAGTTCACCAGAGGTTATTTGTATTGGCTACTAAGCATATCAGGACTTCAATGTCTCACCGGGGAAAAATGTTTTACTTTTCCCCCAGCAGAAGGAACTCCACCACCACCAGCAGTTCACAGAATCACTAGGGTTGGAAAAGACCTGTAAGATCATCAAGTCCAACCACCAACCCAACCCCACCATGCCCACTAAACCATGTCCCGCAGTGCCATGACCACACTTTCCTTGAACACCTCCAGAGATGGTGACTCCACCACCTCCCTGGGCAGTCTGTTCCAATGCTTCACTGCTCTCTCCGGAAAGACATTTTTCCTAACATCCAGTCTAAACCTCCCCTGGCACAACTTGAGGCCATTTCTTCTTCTCCTATCGCTACTCACTCGGGAGTTTGAAAGGACAACAGGACCTAGTCACTGAGGCATTCAGATAAGCTGGAGGCGAGCCTGTCACAAGCACGCACCTTCTTCAAATGCCACATCAAACAGCAAGGAAAAGGCTACCTTTTGATGGGAGCTTTCACTCCTCTCTAGAAGCTGGATAATCCGGGGCCGCCTCATCTCCCCAGTGCTGGCCAGCCTCTGCTCCGTGGTGAGAGACATCTCCTTCAGGAAGGCCGAGGGAGTCAGCTGAAATGCAAAACACCAGCAAGAGCTACAGAAATGCCTTTCTTCTGAAAGGCTTTTCTTGGTCAAGTGCCACGGATGAATAATTTGTGATCACAGCCACCTGGATAGTCCTGGAAGTCCCCAAGTTTCTGCTGAAATATTTAACACCAGGAAATTAATGATATAGAGCGGAATACACACGCTCTAACCAAGTGGCTCTGCCCCACTAGCTTCTCCTTCATGATTCGATGTGACATGTTTTGGGGATTACTTCTCTTCGGGCATTTGTTTTCTCTTTAGTTTTGCTGGATTGAGCCAGATTGAGCCTTTGAAGAGAGTGGGGAGGAGTTATCAGAAATCCCCGAACTCCATCCTTGCACAACGCTCACAACCAACACGTGTGTGGAGATGTCACACAGTCATGCCAGGACCTGGAAAATTCAGAAGGCTCAGCAGCACAAATACAGGCACAGCGGGGCCCTTCAGGGCCCGTGAGCTTGGCAAAAGCTGCGCTCAGGAAAAAGTTAAGGTGAGCACTTTGCTATGGCCCTTAAGCATCCAGATCCCTTTGTGCATGTGTCCAACAGCTTCCCTCATCACAATAAAACTAAACAGCTCTCTGATGACGCTGTGCTGAAAAAGACAGGAAATTAAGAATAAACAGCCAATTTCTTGGTGGGCGGTAAGAAAAAAAACGGGAAGTTTCACCTAAAGGCACAGCTTCATGTCTATACAGATCCTGTGGCTGGCACTATGCCACGTGCCAGTGCTCTTACTTCAAGGGACCCCACATCACTTGTGCTGACGCAGCAGCACCAACCTCTGAGCTGGTCCGACACCAACCCATCGCCCTCCAAACTTAAAGGCTGGGGATACTCTGCAGATACTCTGCACTACAACACGCCATACCCAGCTTTTCTTGTAGCAGCAGAGACTAGTGGCTCAGTCTTGCTTCCGTATACACAATAAATCCTCTTTCTTCTTCCTTCTGCAAAGATAAACCATCTCTCTCTGGACTAATTGGTTATTTTGCCTTCCTATTACACTTTGCTGGAAGAGTCAGACAGGAGATCTGTTCAAAGTGAGAATCAGGATGCTATTGAACAATTTTGTTCAGCTAAATCATCTTGCCCTCTTCACGCTTAAGTAGCAAGATCACATTTCGGGACTAGAAATCACCTGCTTAGCTATCATTACCATAGAAACAGCATCTCAAGGAAGCCAGGAAAGGAGAAGCACAATTTCCAGGACTAAGCTCTTGTCCCTCCAGCCCACTGCTAAGTGGCTGAGTGCTTTCTAAATCAAGTCTTGCTACCCAGGAAGCCTCACCCGTCACCTTTATAGTCCACTCCCTCTGTATTTTATCACTTCAGTACTGTCATCCTGCCATTTATTACAAAAGCTCTACCACAGCCGAGATAGTTAATAGGAGCCTAGTGTTATACCTTCCTGTTCTTTCTTTTAATAAACTTCAACCCTCAGCTGTCAGTGAGGTGGACCAAGCTCCCTTCCAAGGGTCTGCTGGAGATTCCACAGCTCCACATGCTATAATTCACAACTGTGGCTCCTGCCTTAAGTATTTACAGTACTGTTTTCCCTTTCCCAACTGCCTCTCCCAGCGCCTGATCTCTGCTCTCCTGGCTTTGCAACTTGCATCAACTCTCCCTTTTTATTTACTCTTTTCCTGGCATCTCGACCACATTTCATTCTGGTTCGCAATGCATCGCAGCTTCCATGCAGGCAGCAACTTTGGAGTGGAAAAGCAGAAACCAAAGGACTACGAATCAGTCCTCAGGTCAGGAGCAAGCAGCCATATGCAGGGTCAGAGCTGATGATGTTCACATCCTGACCAGCTGCCTTCACCAGCCAGGACCCTGAGAGGTCAGGCATCAGCCGAGTTCTCTGACAAGCTCCTGTGAACCTCAAGCCAAGCCAAGCTCTTTTAATCTCAATTTTCAAAACCTTCCGAGTGAAATATTTATGCGTATTCATGCCCAGATCTCAAAGGAGTTTCAAGCTCTGGAAAAACATCAACATTAATTGAATTCAAAGGTGCTAAACAGCAGACAGGTAAGCAGAGGCAGGACTACCACCCCACGGCCTCACTTTGGCTGGCTCCAGCCTCGTACCCAATGATCCAGCACACATATGTTACTGACCGCCAGAACAGCAAATATTCCCTATTGACTGGATTACTCCTGTAACACTACAGCACTGGCTGTAACCCCGAGGTGCTACGGAGCAGACTTTGGCTTCACCGAGTTATTTCCCACCCTTCGGTCAGGGGCAATGCTGCACAACCTGTTAGGAGCAAGCTGCACCTTCCTGGAGCAGTCTAGCCGTTGGATTTTCCCTCGACGTAGGCACGAATTGCTTCTCAGGAAATCACCTATGGATTTAGAAGGCAAGGAAAGGATAGTTAGGGTGAGTTGCCTGTGCAGTCGCGACAAGCTAGGACATTTGTTGCATTTTGCATCATAAGCCTTCACGGCATTTTATAGACAGAGCGAGAATAAATCGTCTCGTCCCTCATTTACAGACTGGGCCACACAAAGATTTAAGGCCAAAACATCCAAAAGCCCACGTGCGAGACGAGGGGGGCAAGACCAGCAGCGGCGAGGCAGGCAGCCTCCATTCCCCTCCACATTTAGCCCGCAGCCCCGGTGCAGTCACATCTGCATCCCATGGGGAAAAGCAAGCAAGCTAGCACGCAGCACTGATCATGAAAAGAGCCACACGCCACCTGGACACAGCCCGTGTGCCAACAGAGCCTAAAAATCAACTCACACATGCCCCACGGAGGTACCAGCTCTGCCCTCAAAAGGGACTATCTGCTCTTCTCCTGCTCTCTGGGTGATAACTCGCACCCCAGTCCAACCGGCTCACCTGCTCGGCTGCCACCTCGCACCTCCCAGTCTGCCTGTGGCGGGGCGCTCGGCACAGCCTGACACCGATGCACAAACCGGCACAGCCAACCTTGTCATTTCTCAGGGAAGCGCTGTAATAAGTACACCCCGACAAGCACAGCCCAACAGACACAGCTCTACACTCTTTGCTGCAGCCAGGCTCCCCCTCACTCCCTCACTGAGGAGCTCCAGATGGGCTCTGAGCTCCATCACGGGGCACACTGCTGGTCCACTCAAACCGATGCATTTCACCCCAGTGCCTCTGCCCAGCACTCTTGTGCAGGGTCTGACACAGGGCTAAAGGGAGCTCAGGGCTTGCAGAGTTCTCCTCAAATCCCTCATGCCCATTTCAAGGCCAGAGATGCTTCTGCGACTAGGAAAACAGAACCGGCTGTTTCCATCATGGTGGAAAACTCAAGTTGCCTACGATGGCAAAAAAGAGCACTTCCAAAGCAGATATCTGGAGGTTAATTCCTGCTTCACAGTCAGCATCACTGGTATTTCATTAAGAAGCCATCCAGGACACTTCAAACTCTGAGCCTTGGGCAAATGCCACAGGACTGCAAAGTGTGAAATCATTATCTAAAAGAACAGGTCACCTATTCCTCTTCCCCACACTGCCTCTCCAACAAAAAGGCTCCTGCCTAAATAACTAGACCTGAGAAGACCCACAGCCATTAACGCACTTCACCTGGGGGCACGTGCATCATGCTCCTGGGTAACAGCAAGCCTTCAGGCAGGGCTCACCCTGTGCCACAGGACAGGCACGTAGCGGAATGTCTGCCTCTCAGTGTTGTAAATACTCTGATTTTCTAAAATAATCAAAATATGATCATATAGAAAGGTTAAATTTGATTAATAAATAAAATAATAAAATACAAATGCATATGTTAGGATTGTTCAGTTAGAAACAATAACCATAGGAACCTCACCAGGGAGTCGCTGTTCCATACTAAGGAACTAACAGTAACGAGATGGAACGATGAAGAACTGAATAGAAACATCTTGTTTGAGTCCCGTGACAATGTGACCTGATATGCACCAATGATGCTGCTTGGAAAATTCCTTACCTTTCCCATCTTGATTCGAATATCAAGAATGCCAATCAATAGATATTAATAGAAATAACCATTGATTATTTTAAGGATGGATATTGATAGAATAGTATAATCCAGAGAACAATTAATAAAAATTAAATTATATATATTCTCTATGAAGGTAACTAGGCATGATTTATCTGTGATTTAATCATAAACTAACTGCTGAACAATGTAGCGCTGTGAATAGGTAGGATTTGCTTGTCAAGAGAATGGTAAGTTGTAGGCCTGGTCAGTAAACCGAGGAAAACTTAAGAAGATTCCAAGAATGGGATTTTGCAACCAACCTGAGCATGCGCAAAGATGGGGTTCAACTGAAGGACACCATGAGGAAGACTATGGACGACCACCAGAGGACCTTAGACGACCACCTGTGTACCTGAAGGCACATGCCTCACGAGCTTTTACATATATTAACGAGTTCTCGGAAATCGTATGAATATGTTAATTGTTTCCTGGAAATATGATGAATATGTATACTTTGATTGTATATAACTTTTGTAGCAGAGAAACTAAGCACGCACACGTGGTGGAGCGATCCCCTGTGCGTCCAGCGCTGCAATAAAGAAGTGCCTGCTCACCTACATGCATTGCATACATGAGTTTTTATATTACAGATTTGTAACAAACTGGTATTATTTTTCAGCTCACTATGAAAGGGAAGAAAGATTTTTTGCCACAATACCTCCTTGCAGATAAGGATAACCTGAATGAAAATATTATTATTTGCTCAACATGACCTTTTGTTTTGAATCAGAACAACAATAAGCTCTGTTGCTTAGAAATGGGGCTTCTGGGGCTAGAAGCCAAATTCTCGTACAGATTCCCCTGGACTGACGCCACCACTGCTAAGTACAACACGTCACCTCTGGGAGGTGGATGCACTTACACATACAGCAACAGCTCTGCAGAAGCTGGGTTTAACAGCCCTTACTCCCGCCTTCTCTCTACCCCACGCACCTCCCTCCACCACACTGACACAGCCATTGCAACGCCACACAGGGAACCCGAACGGGGAACCGACCTGGTGGAAACAAGAACCTGAAAGAAGTTGCACATTCTTCCTCAGCATGTCACGTACTTGAGACTGCTTCTGAACATAGGCTTAATTATAGCAAAAACATTTCAACTGACAGAAATTGGGTCCTACCACACCAGCTCAGGTAGATTCCCGAGACTGTCATCGTGATGGCTGCCGCAATACAAGATGAACACTCATACATGTCGTTAGCCATTGGATTTTCAGGTGCTTCTCCCAGGATCAATAGCATAAAACTCAAAAATTGTTCCAGAGCAAAGGTGCACATATTTTTTGAGAAGATTACTTTGATCTAAACCATTTACTGAGCTCACTGCAAATGCAATGCTCAGCTCTCCCACTTATCTGAGTCTGTATCCAAACAAATGCTTTTAAAGTACACAGAAAGACAGGGAAAAATATGGGAGAAGCATTTGTTTGAGGTCTACCCTATGTGAAGTCTAATGTGCAGGGAAGATTTTTTTTTTTTTTTTTTTTTAAGACCAGCATACCTCTGCTGCTCCCGAGGCAAAGGAGATTGTCAGAAAACAGCTGCCAAAACACAGTGCAATGACCGGAATAGGAATAGGAGGAACTCAAAATGACAGGAAGCAAAATGTGCAAGACAATCTCAAACAGCGGAAGGTACCCAAGTAAGTTCCTGAGGAACTTGTGGTCTAGGTGCAGAAAAACTAAAAAAGATCTACCCTGAAAAAGAGAAGAGCCCTGTACCTAGAGCACAATATTCTGTTATTCTGTCTTTAGATACGAATCAAAGGGGTACATTTGTAGAAGATCAAAGAGGAGTACTATCTTGTTCTTGTCTGTTTGCCATTTGCATGAAGGGATACTGGGCTTTGGACACGGAATTTTCCCTGCAAACAAGACCTTTACTGAATTTCTCCATCCTTCTGGCAGATCCAGGTAGCTGTTTCAGGAGCACAGCGGCAGAGGGAGGGGGAAGAGGAAAAGGAGAGGAATGCTTTTTAAGGGTAACCACATTGTAGCTGTCAAGTTTTTAAAAGGTAATGTGCATGGTGACTGCATAAGCTGCCATATGACCCATCCAGCTGTGCCAAATGCGAGGTAATAAGTAAAAATAGTCTCACTCACTCCCCAGATTTGCTCCCAACCTCGACTGTATACCTTTTACGACTCATGATGCCCCAAATATGTCTCAATTTCTGATGATTTTTTGGGGTAGGATCTTAGAGACACGTTGCTCCGCAAAAGAGTTGCTGCTCATAAGGTATTTTATAAACCCAGTAAAACAGCATGGGAAAGACCCCAACAGTAGTAGGTGATATATTATGCTTCTGAAAAACTAGTCTTTTCCTCTTGATGATGTTTGAAAAATCCATATAACACTTCCCTCAGTGAACATAGCCGAAGCCAATACTGTCAGAGCAGGAGTGGAGAGTGGGGGAAGGACAGAGACAGAGAGAGAAAGTCTGATCAGTGTGTGCTGGTCCACAACAGAAGAAGGAACCAACTACTAAATAGATCTCCTAATTTCCAGAAGGAAAAACCTCACAAATGGGTGAAGCATTGCCACCAAACCAGAATTCTCCTCTTTGATTCACAATGAGCACTGGAGGTAGTGAAGAAAGCAGTGAAACACAGAAAGTGCTGTCGACTGACTTTAAAAACCCCCCTACGAATGGGACAACAACAGTACTTTACAAGCTTTATCATAATAATAATTTTTGAAGAGGGTACTGAACGGCATGGGGCAAAAGAAGGATGGGAAAGGACAGTCCAGTTAGGAGACATGTTCTCCTTCATCTCTCAGACCCCCAGATACGAGGCGAGCAAGATATGCGACAAACACTGAAAGTAACCTGAAAAAGGCAGATTTTAAAAAGTTTAAACTGAAAAGATGAAGCCAAAAGAAAACCAAACCGAAAAACCAAAACCACACTCCCCAAACCAGAGCAATTGCACACGATGGAGGTGCTCCAACCGCGTACAGAGAAATCTAAGCTACTGATCTCAACACAATTTATGAAACATTTTCATAATCAAGCAATACAGGAAAATCCTTCCACGAACGGGGAAGACAGTCTAAGCTCTCAGTAACTATGGCATTGGCAGATTCACATCACACCAAGCCAACTCATGCCAAAACAAACAAACAAATCCAAAACAAAAAACACCACATGAAAAACAAAACAAGACATTCCCAAGCAGCCCAGTCTTCCACGTTCCCCTCACTGCACTTCTATGAAACATCTCACAAATCAAAGAAAGTTAGCAGAATAATGCTCTTCATCTAGTGCAGAACGTTTCGTTAACTTTTTTAACAGTATATGAAGATGTCCGAGACTCAAAAGCATTACATTTCGAACTACACAGTGCCTAAAGAGCACAGAAATAAGAAAACTCTCTTTCTAGAGTAATTTCTACACTGCAATGCTAGGAACCAATTTTTTTAGCACTGCGGTAAATGTCAAAAATGTATCAGACTGTAAACGATGCCAAATGCCACTGAAAACACTTAGGACCCCACTTTCTGTTACTGCTGTTCAGTGTATATTCCTTCTGTCACATAATCACCATCTGGAGAATTCAGAGACTTACATTTATATAATTTCATAGTCTTTCATGGGACTATTTAAAGGAACTACCAGACAAAAATACAAAGAGACTGTCTCTTCTATTTTTAAGCACCCTCCAAAAAACTAACAAGTTATGCTTTGCAAGGCAGTTAAATAAAGAAATTAGAATGAGTACCTAATACTGAGCCCCTTCTATAAAAATGATTCAACTAAACATGAATACGGGTTAAATACTTTCAATACTGCACATACTAAGAATTCCTTCCTACATTACAGAAACCCACATCTAGACTCATACTGAATGGCTTTTACACAGATGAAAACACCAGTACAACAACAGGGCACAACATGAGCTTTGAAAAAGGAAAACAAAGACAAAACTAACACTGACAAAGAAAGGTATAAGATGAAAAATACCAGGTTAGATCTTGCAGTGTAGTATTTTTCTTCTGAATCGTCCAAAAATCACTCCTGCTGTTATTGAAAATCGTAACCAAGAAAACTCTCCAAACCAAATGATAGTTTAGAAAGCCGACATTGGTTTATTGCAGCGCTGGGTACATAGGGGATCTTTCCTCCTAGCATGCACACCCAGTTCAAATCATGACAGGTATTTAAACAGTTAACAAAGTTAGTTACGCCTACTGGTCCCACCCTTTAGCTAACTATTGGTTAGGATCTTTCTTACTTCATCTTAAAGATACAGTTCTCTCTCAATTCACTACGCATGCCCAGAGAGTAGGGGGCTTATTTGGGTTGGGGGCTTTTCTAGCTAGGAGGTGTGGTTTTTAACAGTATAATGAGGTAGGTCAGCCTTAGGGCACCCATTTGGGGCATTTCACTGACTTGGCTGTTTGGCCAAGTCTCAAGTTTGCGTATCAGCCATTATCAGGAGACCCAGAGGCTGTATCAGGTGCTAGATCTACTTTTGTCTCCAGGTAGACAACATTAACGTAACCCAATAGAGCTAATCGCCACAGCCAGCCTGTTTCCAGGAAAACTAATGCATATTTCAGATTGTGTGACTGCAGTATCGTCTTAACTCATCTGTACAAAGTTTGCACAAAGGAGTCTGCTTTTGTCTGCTAACTAATTTGTTTAAGTCTTCGGTATCACTGCCAGGCTGTTTGTTAGACAGAGATCAAGACACTCAAGTTATTTACATTGTGACTGAAAGCCAGGTATACACAAAGGGAAAGTTTCTTGCTAAAAAAAAAGTTGTTAGTTGAAACTCAAACCATGTTAAGCCAGTTCTGGGGATGGAGGTAAAACACAGCGAAGGGTACGGTCACATTACCAGACACTACCGAGTCACACCAAAAGAATGGATTATTGTTCACCACCTGAGCTGTGGCAATGAGCGACAAACTGCCTCAGTTAGAGGCAAGTATGTGTCAGTTCCACATCTCCATGCACCACCACCAGTAACTCCTCATGCTGCAGCGGTCCAGTCCTTTGCCTTATAAACATCAAATTTAAGCATGCTTTAGTGAGACAGAAGCAAAAGGGTCAGAAGAACTGCTGTAAGGAAAAGGGATCCACACTGTTAGTGCTGGAGGAACAGACAGGCACCTCTTGCTCCCGCTTGCATTTAAAAGACTTTCTCTCCCAGAGCGTGTAGGTTGTTACAAACCTCTCCCTCAGCCTGCTTTGTGCTAAGGCTCTTGGCTGGAGCAGCCATTCTGTGAACAGAGCTCTAGTTCGCATTTGACATGCCACTTTAAATTGTCCATCGGTTCTATATCTAATGACAAAATGCAGTTTTTCTTTGGTCTCTAGACCCAACATCATCATTTTCAAAATCATAGCTCCGTTTTATCTGGAAAGGATAGATCAGGACTGCATGCTTCATTCTGATAGGAGCAGTGGACCAGTTAATTGCCCTCTTCAGAAAGATCCAAACAAGCAATCAGGGATCTTCCTTACAGGCAGGGAGATGAGGCAAGTTCTTTGGACAGGTTTCAAATACCCAAACTCCAACAGGAGCAGACCATACGAAGAGATTTCCTTATCAGCAGAATTAATCTGGATCCTTCAAGTCCCTTCGTGGAGCAGCAAGGGCTTCTGCCATTCCAAAGTGCAAAGGCCCTGATTGCTAACCCACAAGGTAGGAAAAGGCTCTGCTCCTCCCTCCCAACAACACCGGACAAAGAAGTGCTCTCCAAAGTGGTGCTTTAGTCCCTGCAGAAAATCCCTCTCCCCGGTTTAGCAACTCAGGTTCCTAAGGTGCAAGGAAAACACGTCTCTGCCCCATGAAGTCGTCCGCTAACTGGTTTGGTTTGGTCAGTAACTGATAAAGCAAGAAAGAAATGGAAAAAGTATTTTTAAAACTTCAGCTTCTCCCTTAACATCTCTTTGCAATTATGAGTCTGTGTCTGTAGAAATAAATGAAATTCTTAAGGAGCCAAGCATTATAACTTGAACTATATGATGCTACCAATTGTATTTTCTTTATAATCCAGACAATGCAACAGGGGAGCAAAGCCAGGATAACTTGGAATCAGTTCAAAAATCTTTTGGAGTTAACTGATGAGTTTATGGTGAAACACTGACTTCATTACCATGTTTAAGAAACACTTGTATAACCAGGGCTCCGAAATGATGTTGGTATGCAGTCATGTCAAGGTCTAAATAACGTATCTGAAACAATTGCCTAAGTCCTACGTGAGATGTGGTAAGCTATTCTCCTCTGTCTCCAACGGGCACTAGAGCCTGCAGACTACCTGTCCAGCCGTTGCTGAGGAAGAGCAAGATCACGTACAAACTCATACACCCAGAGCCAGCTGACCCACTACCAAAGGACAAGGCACCGGGAAGGAGATTTTAGTACAACGACAGAGCAGTACAAGGAAACCTACGCCAGAAATCCCACTCACGTGTAGTTTGTAGCCTTCAGAAGAGGAATTACATTCCCAGCTACACACCCTTCCCAAAACCAACTCAGAGCAAAGCCAGTGTCCCTCCCACCTATGCACTAAGCCAACTTTTTCACCTCAACACCTGCCTTAGAAAAACAAAGAGAACACAGAAGTCTGCAGTAAGGAAGCAAAGGAGTGTCTTTTTTATCCAGGAATGTGAAGAAACTGCCCAAGTGCACAAGTGTGGAAAACAAAAGTCTCCACAGAAGAGAGGAAGCTGCTGCAATCGTGTGCGTGAGGCAGCACAGACACCTTTTCCCTCACTGCTTGAGTTCTCACACCCCTTGTACTGACAGGTCCATAGGATGAAAACATTGGCAACACACCTTCACAGAATACATCAACTGCCAGACTCGGCGTGGCTCAAGTGTCGATACAAGCACAAGGGAGAGAAACATTTGAATATGCACAGTAATTCTACAATTAAAAAAATAACTCTATAAATAAAGGGAATTATATACTTGGCAATGAGGTATAAAGCATAGAGGAAACCCACAAGACTAAGGGCTGCTGCTTAGCACGTACATCACACCTGGCAGAGCCCACAAATAAGGGGTCTTGCTGCATATACTGCAATGGCACCAAAAGATCCAGGACCAATATGTCACTTGTCAGAAAAATCACTACCAACTTCAGTAGCGCTAAGGAGGTATGCTACACATCTTGGATTTCTCCTCCTCCACAGACATTTGCAGGGAATAATGTGCAGAGCATAGCCCACGCTGCTTGTAACTCACAAACTCACGATGTGGCTCTGTCTCTTTCCTCAAGGGTGCACCAAATTTTACTTGACCAACTACAGAGGAGAAAAGGAAAACAAGAATCTAAGCTGGACTGCAATTAGACCCAATTCAGCTCCAAAGGCTAACAAAAAAGACAAATCCCGTTTAATGAGTGCATCACAGCCCCACTGATGCAAACTTCTGACACAGGCACACCCCCAACTTGTGCCTGCTGGAAACTAAGGGGCACAGAAAGTACTTTTCCATCACAAAGGCAGCACGATCGCCACTTGCCCCACCTAGTCATTAGAAGGATGAGGAAAACCATTCAGCAAACAAGGCCGTGAAGTGCCCTCTTTAGAGCAACAATACAGATGTAATTTAGAGAATACACGTTCTTTGGGGTGATTCAATAGCACTAAAGAGCCGTGAATGAAATTTGGAGAGATCTTATCGCACCTTCTAGGAAAGCTCTTTGGCAGACGCTCTTTAACACTCCTTCCCACAATTTTAGCTTCAGAAAAGACAACTAAAGCTCCAAGTACTGCTCTGATTTAATTCAAGCAAAAGAATGACCACAGTTTGGGGGATGGAGTCTGCTTTTAATGGCCAGCGATCAACCACCTCCTTTCCTGATTTCTACAGGACTGTTTCAGTTCAAAAGCAAAAACCACAACAAGAGACTAAATTAAGGCAGAAAAATCTTCCTCTGCCATTCTGCTACCTAGCACAATCTGGCATCACTCCGAATATCCCTGCTGCAGTGGCGTATGAAGCGATACCAACCAGCTCTCAGAAGAGCTCAGGTTGCGTCCTGTTCCGTTAAGATGAAGCAATAGTGAGATTTGCTGAAGTGCTGACAAAAGGGGCATTCAAATGTTTTACACTAATGTTTCTTTTGCATAGTCATCTAGAAACTATATCCGTAAGTGAAACAGCATAAGTTTTTCTTTTCCCGAATATCACTAAAACTGTTTCTATATACGTCAGCTATGCAGAATACGAGTTGAAATAAGTGAATATCAAGGATTATTTTAAGAATAGTTAATGTTGTCATAGTACACATGCTTACAGTTTATTTCAGAGCGTGTCTTTTCTCCTCTCCCATTTCTACTTGTCGAATGAATCCTATGAGGCACTACCAGAGGCTAGAGGTGAACAATAAAATACTTCAATTCCAAAATATATTCACTTGAAACCCAGTATTGTGTACCTAGTTTTTAGCAGGTTTCTTTAGCATAATAGCAACAAAGACAGACAGAAATTAAGCGGAAGCTAAAAATAAAGATTGCATGTACTTTTTTGTACATGAAAGTTAGAATTATTTGGAGACATTTTATCTGTAGAGTGTCTTTAACTTCAAGACAAGGGTTTTTAAAACACTGGATTTGAGCAAGTAAAGACAATGCTGGCCAGCATTTATCTTTGCTCAGATAACATTTCCTTTTTGGCCTTTCAGTTTAACGGTATTGATAGTTGGAAAGTCTTCACTAACATACAGTTAAGTATGAAGACAGGATGCAGTAACAGAATATCTGTTTTCTCTTGTTTATGGAACACTTCAGTCCTGCACTGCTTATCATCTTACATAAGCGTGCTGTTTCTTCCCAGCTGTTAAAGCAGAAAGTCAGAAACTTTGTCTTTGACAAAACCGTAGGTGAAATGGAGTTGCAGACTCTTCCAAGATAGAAAATAGAATCTGCAAGAAACACATACCAAACCGCTTGACAAAAACAACTACAGGATCGTTCTCTCCTTCTCATAAGAAAGCAAATGAGGAACAAAAGAACAAGTTCTACAGAGGTAGAAAACGATTATTATGAATGCTTGTTTTGCAGATGAATGGAAACATAATTCCACAAAGAAACAGAAAGCAGAATGCACGACAGAACTCGGGACTGGAGAAGCAGTCCACACATACTGCTGCAAAATTGTTGAAGGACAACCGCAAACAAAATTTTAAAGTGTTGTCATCTCTCTCTCTTTGAGCGTTTCTCCCCCAAATATAATGAGTTTTGCTAAGGGCCTGTACGTGTGACAAGAGCAGCACAACCAAAAGTAAAAGCAACCCTTGAGCCTGTTCCCAGATCACAAAACATTCTGTGGCTCAAGAAATCATAAGCATTTGGTTTTGTCGGCAAATGAAAACTTAATCTGAGTCTGTGATTAAAACGTATTCCTACCTCAGGATCATCGTCATCAAAATCACGGTAAGTGGAATGATCAGGATTATTCATTTTATCCAAAAGTTCAATAGCAAGACTTGGATTTAATGGCTGGGTAACAAAAAGGATGCTGAACGACAGAAGGAAAAACACAGATTAAAATTCCAACCACTCATATTAAGCATATTTTAATTTTAGAACTTTAAAAAAATCCCATACATAAATTTATACCTGTAGTAACTTTTCAGCTGTCGGTCTTTTTTTAGGATTTTTTCCTAAGTACCATTTTCACAGAATGATGGAAACTATTGGACCTGCAAAAGGAAGTGGTAAACATGAGAATCAATTGCCCAGTGAACTACATGATCATTATCTACTGAAACAGAAAAGTACTTGCCATTTCATTTTGTCCTTTAATTCAGGAGGCTGGAAGTTGCTTTTCATCATTAGCAGAAGCGCTCTAAAAAAACCAACAGTATTTCTGTGGGTTACATGGCAGTACATACCTGACATGAATGTTGAATACATTGTTTAGTTGGCAGGAAGAAGTCCATCCGTTTAAGAGATGCTACCAGGACAACATGATGCATTTATGCACCAAAAGGAGTTGTCACAATTTCTATACATCCAGAACACTTACAACCCAATACTCTTGCAGTACCCCCAAACACCACAAGCACACATGTAGCCACTACTCCAGATGGATGATTTGGGGAGCTGTCCTTACACACCACGCTTTAACCCCTTGCTATCCTCACTGGATGTAGGCCAAACATTGGATGGAGGCTGAAGCTCAGCAAGCTCTATAGCAGTTATTCCAGCTGCCCACAGATCACAGAGGTGCTTATAGCCACCTTTTCTTCCTACTGCAGCAACTTCTGGCGCCATCCTAAAGGGTGAAAGACATTTTTAGAGAAAATTCTTGGCACAAATCAAACATTCTTCTGTACGCAGCAGTTTACTACTCTTTTTCCTAAACCTCTCAACCTGTAAGCTCACAGCATATACACTTACACAGGTGGATATATACACATGCGTGCACGTGTGCGCGCACGTGTAAAAAGTTACGTAATGTACACATGAAGTTCTCCTCAATCACCTTCTAGTAACTAACAGGCAGCTTCCAAAACAGCTATTTAGCAGGAAGTGGATGAAACCAATCTGCCTCAGGCTGTTCTGCAGGCACACAACAAACTACCCCTCCACAACCAAAGAGCCTAAGGGGTAATTATTCAGCTACAGTAAAACCCAAATAATATCCAAATTCACACACTGCCCCGGAAAGTGATCAACTGACTTTGAAGAGAACAATTCTAACCACAAAAGAAGTCACAAAATGTCAGCTATCTTGTATCCTGAAGGCACGAGACCTGCAGACTCATTGTCACCTCCGCACAGAGCACTCCTTGTTCGTAAAGTCTGCCTCACTGTCATGGCAGAAGACCTCATTTAATTTAACAAAGTACCTTCACATCCTCAGGTGGCAAAAATTAACAGACATAACTGACACGTAATTAGGAATACCTACAGAAAACGATTCACTAGGCATTGTCACATGTTTTCAACGGCCAATATGACCACTACAGCTTTTCCATACTGGCCCTTCTGCTATTTATTTCAGTGCTCTGGAAGGCACTACGCACACGGTAGCTACCGAAAAGCTTTGCTCAGAGTTACCAGATGGTTTCTGGTTAAACTCAGCAGCAGAAAGACAAACAGGGGAGAGGCCACGGTCCTGAGTGCAAAGGGAGCAGAGAACAAACCAAAAGCTATCGGGGGCAATCCTGGGAGCAGCGACAGCCGTCTGGCAGACAAACACCGCGACCTCTGCATCGGGGTCCCGCAGATCAGCCCGCCACCCAAACCGCTTCATGAGCGCTATGCCAACGGCTCTTCCCATCGCCTGCAAGGGGGAAGAACAGTCACAGGCAGTAAAAAGAGCAGAATTAACAAAACTACAGATCACAGCCTTGACTGCACAGTCCTTATAAATACCTGGGGAGAGAAAGAGTCTCTCTTTATCCCGAGGAGAACCATTCTTACAAAGACTAGAAGAGGTACAACAGGGCACAGCGAGTGAGCAAGGGGCAGAGCAAAGGAGACATCACAGGCACAGCCAAGCTCTCAGCACCCACCCACCCACCCCACCAGCAGAGACCCAGGCACCCCTCTCATTACCAGCTCTGCAGAACCAAGATTGAATCGTGCAGGGGCTGAATTCTGCACAAGAATGCAGCAGCTCTAGAAAACCGGACCACCCCCGAGAGTCGTTCCCAGGGACGGAGGACCAGCCCACCATGCCATCCTCCCCAGAAAGCACTTGGTCCAGAATTGGAGCTGTGGGACACCTGCCAGGCTTGAAAGACAGACATGAACATGACTCACTTTAATTCAGCTCAGAATAAAAGCCACAAGTTTACAAAGGAAACATCTCCTTGCTGGTCATCAACCTGCCCTCAATCCTGCAAAGTCTCCGACACACGCCTGAACTTACAGCTGTGGGTAGTCCTCTTGACCCAGCGACAGCATGAGAAGGATGAGGAATACAGAGGCCAATTCACTTAAAAACTTTGAAGCTGGTCAAGCGGGGAGAGGGGGGGCAAGGTATTTCTACTTCTCGTTTAGAATCATGGTTAAATTTGATCCTCAAAGCTGAAGGCCGTCTGTGATCTCCCACATACAATCCCAGCAGCACGCAGACATCAATCCGTCTTACCTGAAATTCTTATTCCAACACCGACAGAGGATGTGACCTGAGCAGCTGAGGTTTACAAGAAGTCTGTGCGCTCAACAGTGAAGTGACACAGGATATACGTCTGGATCCACGTCGCCTGAAAGAAAATGACTCGCCGCTAAAAGGCACACAGGAGGTCCAGAACTGGACTTCAGTTTCAGGGGGGAGTGGGGTTTTTTGGGGGGTGGTGGTGTTACACAAAGACGTACATGTCCATGGACAGCAGAACACAAGCTGGCGAGATCTCTGTTTCAAACGTTTTTGAAGCCGTTTTCAGCACTAAACAAGCATCGAAAACACACGTGGGTGAAGGATCCTTCAGAACTGATGACTGCCAACTAGAACCGCAGCTGTCAGCAACTAAATGAAGTAAATCAGACATGAATTTCATACCTGGGACGTGAACTGGGGCTCCTCGCCGCACCCACCCCGCGAGCAAACCCGAGGGGTGGCCCGAGGGAAGGAGGCAGGGCCCCCCTTCTCTCCAGCACCTCCAGCCGGGGCTTCTTCCGCAGCCGCTCCCCAGCCCCGCGTCTGCTCCGCCCGCCCGCCCGCCCCGCTCCGTGCCGGAGAAGACCTTTCCCAGGCGCCGTCCACCCGGGGAAGAAGCGGAGCCGAACCCCCGCGGGAAGGCGTTCCGGGCGAGCGCTGCCCGCAGCCCCGCAGCCCCTCAGGCCCGCTCGCCCCGGGCAGGGCGGAGGGCAGCGCAGCCCTCGGCTCAGCTCCCCGCGGGGGGCGAGGGGACGCGGCCCGGCCGAGCGGCAGATGTCCCTGCCCGCGGCAGGGGCGGCCCGGACGGCCCTGAGGGGTCCCTTCCGACCCAGGCCCGGGCCCGGGCCAGGCCCGTGGGGCCCCGCGCGGGCGGCGGCACAGCCCACGCCGCGGCCGCGCCGGGGAGCGAAGCGAACGAGGCCGCGTTCCCCGCCGCTCCGCTCCGCTCCGGGCCGGGCCGGGCCGGAGAAGACCTTTCCCAGACGCCGTCCACCCGGGGAAGAAGTGGAGCCGAACCCCGGCGGGAAGGCGCCGGCCCCCCCCTCACCTCCGCGGCGCCGAGCCGCGCCCGCCCCTCCCGCGCCAGGGAGGGCTCCGGCAGCGCCCCGCCGCCCTCAGCGCGGGCCGGGGGGCCCGGCGGGACCGGCCCTCCGCGGCGGGGCCCCTCCTCGGGGGCGGCTCTCCCGCGGCGAGCCCGCCCCGGGAGCGGGCCGGCGGGGCAGGGCGCCGGCCCCCGCCGCCGCCTCGTCGGGGCCGGCGGGAGTCGCTCGGGAGCGCCCGGCCTGCGGGAGGGCAGTCTGCGGACCCCCCCGCGAGGGGTTCCGCGGCCCGGGGGGAAGCGCCGGGAGGGCAGCCGGCAGCCGGCAGCTCCCCCCCGCCGCCCCCCCGGGTCTGCAGCGCCGGGGGCCGAGCGCGGAGCGCAGACGGGGCGAGCGGGCGCCCGCGCTGCCGCCTCCCGCGGGGCCCTGCCGGGGTTTCCCCGGGGACGACCGGCGGCTCGAGAGGCGAAGGAGCAGCCGCCCGTACAGCGGGAGGGAAAGCACCGTCCCTGGGGCCAGACCCAGCCCTGCCGCGGCGGCAGAGCTTGGCGAGGGGCGAATCCGGTCCCTTGGCCGGGAGGGGAGTGGGGCGTGAAGGGGCGCGCTGGGTCACCCCTCCTCCGCTGTCTTTAATGCACAGCTTTAGCTCCCTTCCCCGTACCCAGCTCCGCCGGAGCTTTACCAGAGGTTGATCCCAGCGACTAGATCCCTTGTTATCCAGGCACTCGTGTGCAGGAACTCTTATTCTCTTCTTTAGGAACTCTTCTTTAATCTGGTGTTTTTTTCCCACCCTCCATTCCACCCTGATCTGAGAGGCTGTGGTCAGGCACCGGTCAGAGAAATTTATTTTAAAAAGAAACGGAAATCATCCATAGAACACCGAGGAGTTCAGAGCTTGTGAAGTGTGGAGCACGGTGGCGAGCTGAGCTTTTAGTGTTTTCTTCTTTGCAGGAAGAACCCGCAGCACAAGCTAGAACACAAGCGCCGTGCACCTCCAGGTAAGCCAAGTTGTTTAACACAGCTCAAAGGGGGGGGGGGGGGGGGGGGGAGCCAACCCCAACCCAGCAATGGATCGGAAAAAAGGAATGAAATGCTTTCAGCTACTGTAAGTGAAGAGCACTGTATTTGCAGCTTGCTGCGTATTACGCTGCGCTCTCGCGAATTAAAGATGGTATAGTGTGGTATTACCGGATCTCTGTATTCTGCTTCCCCCCCTTCAGAGCTGGAGTCTCACAGTGAAAACAGGGAATATATTCAGGAGTTACTGAAGTGTTTCTCAGCATTTCCAATGGACACTTTGCCTTTTTTGGTGCTTTTTCTTGATGATTGGAGTTGGAGACTTTTTCCGCTTGAAATCCCAATGCAATAAACAATTGAGAGCGGAGCAGAGCCGTCATGGCAATTTAATGTGTTTAATGTGTTTTACTGCAAACAATCGGGATTATGACATTTTTAAGGAGAAATTGCACCCCGGCTGTTACTGAAATTCGTAACCAAGAAAACTCTCCAAACCAAATGATAGTTTAGAAAGCCGACACTGGTTTATTGCAGCGCCGGGTGCATGGGGGATTTCTCCCACACCGGATTAAAATCATGACAGGTATTTAAAACAGTTGACAAAGTTAGTTATGCTTACTGGCTCTACCCCTTAATTAACTCTTGGTTAATACCTTTCTTACTTCATCTTATAGTTCTCTTTTAATTCACCACGCATGCTCAGAGAGTAGGGGTCTTAACTGGGTTGGGGGCTTTTCTAGCCAGGAGGTGTGTTCTTTAGCATTATCATGAGGTTATAGCGAGACAGGTTAACTCTAGGGCACTATTTTGGCATTCCATTCTATTTTTCTAAGATTCGTCCTTGCGTTAATCATTATTGCTAGTTAGTAGAGAGTTAGTGAAGACATTCTTTAATATGTCTAAGAGCCAGGTGCATTTGTTATGAAGTATCTTCTTTACGTTCTTCTAACTCTTCTTACTTGTTCTTAACACTTGTTTTTGACCTTGTTTTTCAAGATGTTCTGTAACATTTCCCCCCTTTGAAACGTACGGATATACTTTATAATGTCCAGAAGTCTGAATCCTTCTTACTTGGATTTCAGCAACTAAACAGAAGGTGATTAACCTTGTCACACATTCTCAAATCTATCCCGTCCTCTTACAACCTGGAAAAAGAAATAGAATATAAAATATTTCAACTCTAACCTGATTATGCACGCAATAATACTATTAATATCATAATACTATCAATATTATTAATAATAATTTCTAAGAGCCTTACTGAAGCAATTGTGTGGAAAAATCAGTTATCTTATGCATAGTCGATACCAAATCTTCTCAGTGGTTTAGATAGTAGTTCAGTCTGAAGTTCTGGTATTATCATTATATCAGTTCAGCGATGCAGTTAGGGTCATTAATTGCTCGTATGTGATCACGGTTTAGGCTTGGCAACTTTGGTTTTTTTCTTAATTCTTTGGTATCAGTTCCCCCTTTTGAAGTATTTAGATTTTTACTACTTCCATATGTTTCTTTCAGTGGTTCTTTTAGTACAGCCTATGCAGATTCCTAGAATAATCACAATCACAACCACATGAATTACTGCCTCCAACAATGTAGCTAACCATCCTTTTAGAGACCGCCCACCTAATTCTTGGAGATTTTTGATAAACCAATTATTTTCCGCTGCCTCTTTTATCACTCTATTGTCTTTTCCTACTTTTCTCATTTTGTCTAATTGTTCTTGCAGGTTTTCAGTGATATTTGGGATGTGGATACAGCAGTGCTCTTTGTCTAACTTAGGATAGCCACACACTCCTTGTTCTTTGACTAATAGCGAGTCTAAGGCCAGCCTATTTTGTAATGTCATTTTAGTGTTAGCTTGGATTTGTTTGTTGATCATTTGGAATCCTTTCTGAGTGGTTCTTGCTAAGGCTTCCACCTGCCAAGTCAGATTTTCTATTAACATTCGATTTTCTAAAGCCCTGGTAATGGGAAACTTTGGAGTGCCCACTCAAATTGTACTGCTGCAGAAGGCTCCGTCCAAGTATCAGGGTCCTTTTCTGTCTCGGTATCTCTTTTAATTCGTCCCCAATATTGAGCTTTGATTGGATTCTTTTTCAGTATAGGACATAAGGTCAGTAATCCTAAAATTACTTGTCTAGTTATTGTACTAAGTCGTAGTCAGGTAGTCCAATATCCATCTGATGTGACCCAGGTCGTGTAGCCTGGGGTTGGAACGTCTTGTTTACAATCATTAGTTGAAAAATTTTGTTTTTTACAATGTTCTATCATTGTCAAGGTAGAATTTAGGATTGATATTTCACTATAATTTAGAACATCGGGGCACATCCAATTGGTTGGGCTAACATAAGTAGCCTTCGTTCGCCAATTAAAGCCCCAGTCCACATTCCCTTTATGTTTCCAATGTCCTTCCACAGGTCTAGTCCAAATCTTGAGTTCTGTTCTAAGGTTAGTACATTCTGGAGCGGTGGTTACGTTAGGTACTGTATTATTAGTGACACAGAGTTTCAGTAATCCTGCGGCCTGTCCGCCGGAGGCTGCCAATGCTATTTGCAGAAAATGGCCATCTAAGGGGTGTGATCCCTTGGGACGTTGTTTTTCCGAGCCTCTCCCAAATACTGTTCTGTTGTCCCCTCATCTCCAAAAAGTAGCATCTTGTAATACATCGCTTCCTCTCTGTCTACATTTCTTGTCTTTGTCTAAATAATAAGAGACACTGGCCTGCTTAAAGGCTCCTGTGATGTTGTCGTGTTCCTCTAGTAAAGATAAATTTACCTGTATAGTGCCCCATGGGATGGGCTGACTGGCCAAGTGAGGGATTGGGATGCATGCTGTAACGCTGGTAAGACTATGCATTTTACCAAACCCTTGTATCAAAGTTAGAATTAGGTTTTCATCCAAATCTGTATTGACCTCTCCATCTGTATTGACTTCCGCACTTCCTGACATGGCTGCAAGAGCTATAATCCAGAACTTCATGATTCCTGCGTTAATTGTAAACGTAAAGGTCTCTCTTGTTTGACAGACTACTATGGTGACGCGACTGGCTTGATCCTGCTGTGCTGTGTCCACGGAGCGACTCCCTCAAGCTTGACAGCAGTATGGGTGGTGAGTAAAACTTGAAGAGGTCCTTTCCACTTCTCTTTCAACGGCTCGTCTGACCATGTCCTCAGATGCACCCCGTCCCCTGGTTGGTAGTGATGCACAGGCACGTCCAAAGATAGTGGCGCGCTCACAGTGATGCACCTGTGGAGAGAGGACAGAACCTTTCCCAGAGAGATAACATATTCTTTTAGGTAATGTCTTCCTGCAATTTCAGGATTAACTCCTGTTTCAGTCATCTGATAAGGTTTACCGTATGTGATCTCAAAAGGACTAACCTTTTCTTTGGTTCTAGGCTGGATGCGTATCCGTAGCAAAGCTAAGGGGAAAGCATCCAGCCATTTCATCTGCGCCTCCTGGCAAATATTACTTCTCTGTCTTTTTAGGCTTTGATTCATTCTTTCTACTTTTCCACTTGCTTGAGGTCTCCGTGGGGTATGGAGAGCCCATTTTACCCCTAATGCTTTAGTCAAACTTTGAACAGCTTCTGCTATGAAGTGTGGGCCCCTATCTGAAGATAGTCCAATGGGTACCCGAAATCTTGGTATTATTTCCTTCAGTAGCACTTTTGCTACTTCTTTTGCCTTGTTGGTGCAACAAGGGAAAGCTTCTGGCCAACCTGAGAAAGTGTCTAACATTACTAAAAGCTGCTGGTGCCCATTTTGCCGCGGTAATTCGGAAAAATCTGTTTGCCAATAGTCTCCTGGACTGTTTCCTTGCTTTGTCACCCTTGGTAAAGGTCTTCAGGGTAGGTGAGGATTATTCTTCAGGCATAACTCACATTTCTTCACTATGCTCTTAATTATTGCAGTCATTCGAACACTTAGCACTTGTCTTTTTAGTGCTTCCACCATGGTTTCAATTCCCCAGTGAGTTTCTTGGTGTTGTCTATTGGCTATTTCACGCACGATTTCTTGTGTAACTATTACTTGGTGCGAAGGTTTCACCCACCATCCTTCTTGATTTTTGTTTGCTTTCAGTAGGTTAGCCAATTGATTGTCTTCTGGTGTATATTGCGGACTCTTAGGTCCCAACCTCTGAACCTTTTCTGGCCAAACTAGCAATATTTGACCTTCAGCTGCTTCTCTCGCAGCTCTGTCTGCCTTGCGGTCCCCTACATGCGTTGGGCTATTTCCAGTTTGATGTGCCTTGCAATGCATAATTGCCACTAATCGGGGTAGATGAATTGCTTGTAATAGTTGTTGGATCCTTGGCCTGTATTTGACTGGGGATCCCTGCGATGTTAGAAGTCCCCTTTCTTTCCAAATGGCTCCGTGAGCGTGGACCGCTCCGAAGGCAAATTTTGAATCTGTCCATATATTAACAGTTTTACCTTTTGACAGTTCTAACGCTCTCAGTAAGGCTATGAGTTCTGCTTTCTGGGCTGGAGTGTTAGATGGCAGAGCTTTGGCCTCAATGACTTCCTTACCACTTATTACTGCATAACCTGATTTTCGTGTTCCATTCCGCATAAAGCTGCTACCATCTACGAACGGGTCCCAGTCCGCATTTTCTATTGGTAGGTCTTTCAGGTCTGGTCTGCTGGAGTACGTCTGTTCTACTGTTTGCAGACAGTCGTGTGCTAATTCTTCTCCACCAGCATCAGTAGTTAGGAAGGTCGCTGGATTCAGGATCGTGGTTACTTTCAGCTCCACATCGTCTTGTTCCAGAAGAACGGCTTGATATTTCAGCATCCAGCTTGGTGACAACCAGTGTCCTCCTTTTTGTTCCAGCACTGCTGTAACTGCGTGGGGTACAAATACAGTTAATTTTTGCCTCGAGCGTCAATTTTCAGGCCTCTTGGATCAGTAATACTGTAGCCGCCACTGCTTGGAGACATGCTGGCCATCCTTTGCTAACATTGTCTAGTTGTTTTGAAAAACACCCCACGGGTCTTTTCCAGGATCCCAGCTTCTGGGCCAATACCCCTGAGGCAATATGCAGTCTTTCATGCACAGATAATTCAAATGGTTTTTCCAAATTCGGAAGGCCTAGGGCTGGAGCATTCATTAAGGCCTGTTTCAATTTTGTGAATGCTTCTCTGCACTCCTGAGTCCAGACAAGGAGATTTCCTTCCCCTTGTACAGCTTCCTATAGGGGTTTGGGAGTGAGTCCAAAATTTATTATCCACAGGCGACACCATGCGTCCATTCCGGGAAATGCTCTGAGCTCTTGTTTCGATGTAGGTTCGGGGATCTGGCAAACAGCCTCTTTTCTTTCAATTCCAAGACTACACTGGCCCTGGGAAATTGTGTACCCCAAATATATTACCTGCTGTTGGGCGTTCTGTGCCTTTTTCCGGGATACTTTGTACCCTGCCAACCCTAAAAAGTTTAGGAGATCTATGGTAACTTGTATGGAATCTTCCTTGTTACTTGCTGCTAGCAGTGTGTCATCTCCATATTGCAGTAAGGTGATCTTTTTATGCATCTTTTGCCAGTCTTCTAATTCTTTGGCTAATTGATTTCCAAGGATCGTAGGACTATTCTTAAATCCTTGTGGTAATACTGTCCAGCACAAGTGAGTTTTTCTACCAGTCTTAGGGCTTTCCTACTCAAAAGCGAACGGTTCCTGACTCTCAGATGCTAACGGAAGGGGTGTTGTATTCTGACTGACATTCTGTTAGTAATCCAAAATTTACAAATTGTTCTATTAATGGTTCTAAGCCTTTTCTTGCTTCTAATTTAATTGGATACTGTTTTTGTCTTACCGGTCTGGCGCCTGGTTTCAACTGAACGATTACTGGTTCTGCCGCTCGGGATCGTCCTGGTGTTCCTGAAGCCCATACTAGAGGGGTTACAGCATTTTCAACTTCTTCTGGTATTTCCTGTAACTCGGCTTCGTTCTGTAACATAAAAAGTTGAGGGTCCAAAGCTTTATTTTCAGGAATACGGATTTGGATTTTTCCTTTTGAAAAAGTAATTTGTGCATTCAATTTACTTCATATGTCTCGTCCTAATAGCAGCACAGGGCAATTAGGAATATAAAGAAATTGATGGGTTAACACCCTTTTGCCAATTCCAAACTTCAAAGGCTGGAAAAACGGCCTATTTTCTTTCCGCCCTGTGGCACCAATAATTGATGTGCTTTGATTACTCAAATTAGCCTTGCCTGTATTCAATACTGAGTAAGTGGCCCCCATATCTACTAAAAATTGTACTTTTTCATTCCTCAACTTTACTATAACCAGGGGTTCTGTTGGGGAGGGTTTCTGAATCTTCCCCCGGTCTCCCTCAGTCTGACTCTAATGTCATCATGTTAACAGCCTGACTTGGCATTTCCTCCAGGCCTTGTCCTCTTAACTGTGGACGCTCCCTTTTCCAGTGTCCTTTCTGCTTACAGAAAGCACACGGATCTTTCTCCAAGGATATTCCGGCCCTTTGTGCTTTACAGGGAAATCTTCTCCCCTTCTTAAATCTGTTATCACGTATTTAAGAATTATCATTGAAATCCACATTCATCACACAATCTTTACAAACTTCACTCACAGCAACAAAAAGCAATTCCCCACACCAAAATCAAACCCACAATTACAACAACAGAAATCCGCATTCATCCCACTCTCTAACATTGTCCAGTCCATGCTTTGCCCATTACCTCTCCCAATTACTATCCTTATCTCAAATTCCCCCTCCTGTTGCTCTTCTTCCCATTTCTCTTTATACTTCTTGCATCGCCTGCCGATACTACATGCTGAACAACAACGCTTAGGTGTTTTCTTATTTTCTGCCTCTAGCGCCAATACAGCACTTTCACCTTCCATCAAGCCACGCTCCCTACGTATATCATAATTATCCCGCAACGCAAAGAACAAATTCACATATGGTATCTCATGCCATTTTCCTTCGCATCTACAGAACAGCATTAATGGCAACACAGTATTGTAGCTTATACTTCCATTCTTAGGCCATTTCTCCTGATCATCCAGAGTATACAAGGGCCACCAATGACTGCAATATTCTACCAGCTTTTTCCGAGCAAGGGATCACCCCCCAACTTGCTCCAGTGGTTTAGTATACACCCTAGAGGAGAGCGCTTAAGAATTCCCCCTTCAGTAGACTGTCCATCTCCCACTGTATAAAATTACCACGTACGTGTGCCCAAGCCAAACAAAATCCAGACTCCAGGCGTCCCCGTAGTAGTGTATGGATTACACAGTCATGCACTGCCAATACCAATAGCTCAACAACGCGTACTTAATTCAGATATGACTTCCTTGCAGGCGCCAATATCAATACCAATCCAATATCAATACCAATCCCAATACTAATGCCAATACCAATGATGTCGTTAGTCTCCCAGAGAGCTGTCGCAGAAACTCACCTGACCAGGGAATCGGAGGGCCTCCCCGAAAATACTCCGGTGCGTGCTGGAAAATCGTAGCGAAGAAAACTCTCCAAACCAAATGATAGTTTAGAAAGCCGACATTGGTTTATTGCAGTGCCTAACATGCACACCGACTTAAAACCATGGCAGGTATTTAAAACAGTTAACAAAGTTAGTTACGCCTACTGGTGCTACCCCTAAATTAACTATTGGTTAGTACCTTTCTTACTTCATCTTAAAGATACAGTTCTCTTTTAATTCAATACGCATGCTGAGAGTAGGGGGCTTATTTGGGTTGGGGGTGTTTTCTAGCTAGGAGGTGTGGTTTTCACATTACAATGAGATTATAATGAGGCAGGTTAACTTTAGGGCACTATTTTGGCACTCTGTTCTATTTTTCTAAGATTCGTCCTTGCATTAATCATTATTGCTAGTTAGTGGAGAGTTAGTGGAGACAGTTTTTATCTTTAATATGTCTAAGTGCCAGGTGCATTTGTTATGAAGTATCTTCTTTCCATTCTTTCCATTCTTTTTCACTTGTTTGTGACCTTGTGTTTTGAGATGTTCTGTAACACTGTGGCAGTACCTTGCTGCCTGAACTTCATCCAGAGCCTACCCATCTTCTTGTGCATTGTCTCCAGGCAATCCCAGCCTCAGTTACTGCCCTGCTAACCTCTATGTCAGACATTCCCCTTGAAATGGGATTACCTTCTTGAGGCTTGTAAATTTTCTTCTGCATTTACAGAAAGAGAGCTGCCTGGATTAAATAGTTTCATAGTATTAAGGAAAAGGAAAACCTAGGAAGCATTACACTTGTTGGGACCAAGGACTTTGTTTTAAAAAGCAGTGGGGAAAAAACCATTTACTCTTTTCGGGTATCATGGCTGTACAGCTAATGTCAGGGTCTCCAAAATGTAGGCATTTGAAATCTTGTCTTGATTCAGAGCAGGAGTAGAGAAACAGTTCAGGGTTTGGAAGTGAGATGTAAACTAAGCAAAAAGTGAGGAAACAAAACAGATTCCCAGCATGGGAATAAAAAGGGAGAAAGGAAACCCAGGGCTGTGCCTTGAGGTCTGTGCTAGCAGAAGGATCAATGTTCTCCCCTGCAATGGGGGATTGCATTGCTCAGAGGAAGTCAGGGGGAAACATGGCTGAAAGGGGCCAACTCTATTGTCCTTCTTTTTTCAGAAGAAGACAAGTATGAACGCTGCTTGGACAAAGAGGATTATGGGCTGCCTGTTTGGGACTTCATGATTGGCACTTCATGAGGTTGCAGTTAGGTAAGTGATGTCACTGCAGTTATTCAGGAGGAAAAGTTTTGATAGCATCTAAAATGAATGAGTGTTGCAGTCATATTCCTTTCTTTAACGGAGTACTGGAGTTTTTCCTTTATGGGTTGAAGTGGGGGTAGTGGATGCTCCCATCTGCATCCCTGTGATGGTGTAAGCTGTCTGCGCCAGCACTTTCCTGCTCTCCCTGGATCCTCATTGCAGCTCTGGTCGTTGCCTTTGCTGTGGCTCTGTCCTCTGCAAGACGCCAGACGTGTCCAGTTATTCTGTGGGTTTGGTCTGGTGAGTGCAGCACTGGTGACAGGAAAGCTATGTTTCTGATGTGCCTGTTTCAACCCCCCGCCCAGGGGCTCTGGTGTTGGTGTTCGGAAGCTAGACAGTGCCTGTGCTGTCAGGTCTCATCTCAGAGCCTGCAGCAGGGCTTTTGGGGATGCTGGCTGATAGTGCTCTGTGTCCCTCTAGCACTGCAGCAAAGGAGAGGTTACTAATGCAACATGGCTGCCTGTTGCCCTTGGCTGTATGCTCATTTGTTTCTGCAGGAGGGTAAGAGCTATGTAAACAACGCTTCTCAGGGGATGGGGGAAAGGATTTGGAGACCTGTAGAGCAGCTCCCTGCATGGATTAACTGTTACCTGTGCCTCTAAGGAGACCAGGGCCAAGAGCCTGCTTTGGTCAGACCCTGCTAGGGTGGAGAAGGGTGGCTTGTCTGAAGTGCTGAGGTGGGTGGCTTGCTTCTGCGCTGGGCTGTGTGCAAGTGTGATCCTCCCCTCTCTGTTTCCTTGGGACTAGCTGCAGTCTGTGCTGCTTGAAACGTGTCCTTTGAGCCAGAAACACAGGCAGCCAACTGAGAGCCACGTGTGAATTGGGAATGGTGGCTCCAAGGTGAACCTAATGGTGAGAGTTGGATATTGTGAAGGAAAACAGAGGTGAGCTCATGGGGCAGAGAGGGTGTTGGCAAGGGAAGAGGGCCTTGTTGGTCCCTGTGGGGTTGTATGTACAGCCCCAGGAATGGAGAAGGAGCAGCGATGTAAACCCTGTAGCTCCTCTGAGTTCATGGTCCTGAGCTACCGTGGTGGTGTGAATTTCAGCTTCTGCGCTGTCTTTTTGAAAGTGTGGGTCTCCCCTGGGGAAGATGGCTGATGCTTCATTTTGTGGCTAGCTTGCAAGTGTTCTTGGAACTGATAAGCCCTGTCCTGAGGAAGAAGCCTGGAAGAGACGTGGTCTTCCCTGTCTCAGCTACACCTGTGCATCTGGCAGCAAGCTCTGTGAGAGGGATGGTCTGTCTTATGACTTTCCACCTGCAAGCATGGTGAAGCCCAGGACTGGGTCAGAAAGCGGTGGCTGCAGTCTTCTACATCCTGCAGGGCATCCTGAACCATGTGTGTAGGTTTGCAAAGTACGTACACCCATGTTGATTTTAATTTCAGGTCTGTTGCTGTTCAAAAATGGCAGCTGGGCAGGGCTGCCTGGTGTCTGTATCCATCAAGAGCCATGGTTATGGTGAAGAAGCTACTGGACAAGCTGGCTGTGGCCTCCCCCTGCTCAGCTGCCAGCACTCTGGCTGGTAGCGTACAGCTGCAGCGACACCTCCCCACTGTGCTCTCTGGGAATGCAGTGTATTCCTACCCCTCAAAGTCTCCGTTAGCTCAAAAAAGTAATAATCTGCAGTGTTCACCTTCTATGCCATCAGAAATGAAGCAGCTTTGGCAGAACGTGTGTGTTTTGCAAAACGCCGGAGTCCACTGAGGGCTTTGTGTGCAAAAGCCGAGAGAATCCAAGAAAGCTGCTTTTTGCAGAGGGCACCAGTCCCCTTCAGCTTGCTCACCAGGGTCTCCGTGGCTCCCCTTTCATGGGGCTGCATCAGCTATTCTGTGCTGCCTGCCAGGATTTTGTCTGGATGTTTAAGGCCCCGGCAAAGCGAGTTGACCTCCCTTGGGGCTGGGAGCAGGTTTTGCAAGGGTTACCCAGGCTCTCCCTCTTGTGATGGGTGCTGCAGGGAGGCTGAAGAGCCTGGCTGAGCGCAGGGATAGAGCTGGGGCCCTCTGGGTGCTGCGCTTCTGTAGCCTGGGTGGCTGAAATTAGCTCCTGCAGAGCGTCTTGGTGTGGTCTTCCCAAGTGTTGACCTCTTCAGGGCTGTCATTTAGAATTTCCACAGTGATAAACCGTGTTGCTGTGTGTGCTGGTGTAGTTGCCCTCCAGGTGATGGGCTTGGGTCTGTCCAGCCCAGGGTCTGGCAAGAGCGGATGGAGATTTGCTGGGAGTTGAAATAAGGGAGTTAATGTATGAGAGTTGGGATGTGGGAAGAGGAGCCAAGGAGAAAAAGGCTTTGGAGTCAAGGCATGCGCATAAAAAAATGTCAGCATATGTTTCTCCCTGTCCGGCATGTTTGAGCTCCCCTGTCCCAGGCTTCTCTTGTACTGTGAGTTCTGCTTTACTTTGGATTGAACCTGTCTAGAAAAAAACCCGCCTAAACTTTGTGCAACATCTGTAAGATCTCGATGGTCTTCATCTAGATGAGAAAGTACAATGAAATAGCCAGGCTATGGGATCCATATCCCAATGTCCACCTGGTAGAGTGGGGGTGAATGAGCTGGCCTCTGCTGCCCTGAGGCGGATGGAAGGAAAGCAGTGGCTGGGAAGAACTGCAGGTCACATCTTGCCCCGGTTACCTGACCTCGGAGCCCTGCGTTTCCCTCTGTCAGTTAATGACCGGCTCGTCTCTGTGGCAGTGTAGGGAACATAAGGCAAAAATGAGTTGACGCATGGTGGGAGGAGGATGAGCCCAGGTTGTGCTCATGCTGAAGGCACCGGAGGGTGATGTGCTGCATACCAGGGGTGACACTTTATTGCGTGCATTTGTATTTTGTCGCTCAGTCCTTGGAAGAGACTGTACGCTGAGAAGCAGACGTTCTGCTACGTGCCTGTCCTGTGGCACTGGGTGAGCCCTGCCTGAAGGCTTGCTGTTCCCCAGGAGCAGAATGCACGTGCTCCCAGGTGAAGTGCGTTAATGGCTGTGGGTCTTCTCAGGTCTAGTTATTTAGGCAGGAGCCTTTTTGTTGGAGAGGCAGTGTGGGGAAGAGGAACAGGGGACCTGTTCTTTTAGATAATGATTTCACACTTTGCAGTCCTGTGGCATTTGCCCAAGGCTCAGAGTTTGAAGTGTCCTGGATGGCTTCTTAATGAAATACCAGTGATGCTGACTGTGAAGCAGGAATTAACCTCCAGATATCTGCTTTGGAAGTGCTCTTTTTTGCCATCGTAGGCAACTTGAGTTTTCCACCATGATGGAAACAGCCGGTTCTGTTTTCCTAGTCGCAGAAGCATCTCTGGCCTTGAAATGGGCATGAGGGATTTGAGGAGAACTCCGCAAGCCCTGAGCTCCCTTTAGCCCTGTGTCAGACCCTGCACAAGAGTGCTGGGCAGAGGCACTGGGGTGAAATGCATCGGTTTGAGTGGACCAGCAGTGTGCCCCGTGATGGAGCTCAGAGCCCATCTGGAGCTCCTCAGTGAGGGAGTGAGGGGGAGCCTGGCTGCAGCGAAGAGTGTAGAGCTGTGTCTGTTGGGCTGTGCTTGTCGGGGTGTACCTATTACAGCGCTTCCCTGAGAAATGACAAGGTTGGCTGTGCCGGTTTGTGCATCGGTGTCAGGCTGTGCCGAGCGCCCCGCCACAGGCAGACTGGGAGGTGCGAGGTGGCAGCCGAGCAGGTGAGCCGGTTGGACTGGGGTGCGAGTTATCACCCAGAGAGCAGGAGAAGAGCAGATAGTCCCTTTTGAGGGCAGAGCTGGCACCTCTATGGGGCGTGTGTGAGTTGATTTTTAGGCTCTGTTGGCACACCGGCTGTGTCCAGGTGGTGTGTGGCTCTTTTCATGATCAGTGCTGCGTGCTAGCTTGCTTCCTTTTCCCCATGGGATGCAGATGTGACTGCACCGGGGCTGCGGGCTAAATGTGGAGGGGGATGGAGGCTGCCTGCCTCGCCGCTGCTGGTCTTGCCCCCCTCGTCTCGCACGTGGGCTTTTGGATGTTTTGGCCTTAAATCTTTGTGTGGCCCAGTCTGTAAATGAGGGACGAGACGATTTATTCTTGCTCTGTCTATAAAATGCCGTGAAGGCTTATGATGCAAAATGCAACAAATGGCCTAGCTCGAAGCAACTGCACAGCCAACTCACCCTAACTATCCTTTCCTTGCCTTCTAAATCCATAGGTGATTTCCTGAGAAGCAATTCCTGCCTACGTCGAGGGAAAATCCAACGGCTAGACTGCTCCAGGAAGGTGCAGCTTGCTCCTAACAGGTTGTGCAGCATTGCCCCCTGTCCGAAGGGTGGGAAATAACTCGGTGAAGCCAAAGTCTACTCTGTAGCACCTCGGGGTTACAGCCAGTGCTGTAGTGTTACAGGAGTAATCCAGTCAATAGGGAATATTTGCTGTTCTGGCAGCCAGTAACGTGTGTGCTGGATCATTGGGTACGAGGCTGGAGCCAGCCAAGGTGAGGTTGCCAAGTGGTAGTCCTGCCTCCGCTTACCTGTCTGCAGTTTACCATCTTTGAATTCAATTGATGTTCATGTTTTTCCAGAGCTTGAAACTCGTTTGAGAACTGGGCGTGAATACGCAGAAGTATTTCACTCGGAAGGTTTTGAAAATTGAGATTGAAAGAGCTTGGCTTGGCTTGAGGTTCACAGGAGCTTGTCAGAGAACTCAGCTGATGCCTGACCTCTCAGGGTCCTGGCTGGGGAAGGCAGCTGGTCAGGGTGTGAACATCATGCCGCCTGTGCTGCGCGCTGCGAGTTGATACTGCGGAAGCTGAGAGATGGTTCAGAAAGGGAGGGAGGGTGGTTTTTAGGGATGCTGGCAGTGCCCCTTGTTCTAGCTTGGGTGTGCAGTGAAATGGTAAATTAACAAATGATTGCATGTCAGCAGAGCGGAGGTTCATATGTTTTAAGCCCCCGGGGAGCACAGAATTGTTCATTTCCTCTTAGCTCTTCTTTGCAGGCTAGTGGACGTGACGTGTCCAAGCATTTGCTGCAGAGTAAGGGATCGCATGGGGAAACAATCTGATATCCATAGGAGTCTTCCTATGATTTCTATGAACTTTGGATGAGGTCTTGACAGTAGCTACTAAGGAGAGGTACTGCTTCGAACCTGCTGCTCTGGATTCACCATTGCAGAGTCAGCTCTGACCCCATGTACGGCCACTTGCTCCTGACCTGGGGATCCATTAATAGTCCTTTGGTTTCTGCTTTTCCACTCCAAAGCCTCTAGCTGCGTGGAAGCTCCGATGTATTGCGAACCGGAATGAAATGTGGTCCAGATGCCAGAAAAAGAGGAAATAAAAAGGGAGAGTTGATGCAAGTTGCAAAGCCAGGAGAGCAGAGATCAGGTGCTGGGAGAGGCAGTTGGGAAAGGGAAAACAGTACTGTAAATACTTAAGGCAGGAGCCACAGTTGTGAATTATAGCATGTGGAGCTGTGGAATCTCCAGCAGACCCTTGGAAGGGAGCTTGGTCCACCTCGCTGTCAGCTGAGAGTTGAAGTTTATTAAAAGAAAGAACAGGAAGGTGTAACACTAGGCTCCTATGAATTATCTTGGCTATGGTAGAGCTTTTGTAATAAATTGCAGGATGACAGTACCGAAGTGATAAAATACAGAGGCACTGGACTATAAAGGTGACAGGTGAGGCTTCCTGGGTAGCAAGACTGGATTTAGAAAGCACTCAGCCACTTAGCAGTGGGCTAGAGGGACAAGAGCTTAGTCCTGGAAATTGTGCTTCTCCTTTCCTGGCTTCCTTGAGATGCTGTTTCTATGGTAACTACATCTAAGCAGGTGATTTCTAGTCCCGAAATGTGATCTAGGTGTGGTCTAAATGTGGTCTAAGAGGAAGCCTGGGGAGGTAGAAGGTTTTTTAATGGGTTCTAAAATTGTTGTGCAACGTGCAGGGATGGTAGAGACTTGTAGCTTAGCTGTAGATACTAGGGTAAAGGGAGCCTTGGGGAGGAGACTGAAGCTTGGATGTCCTTGGGGATCTTCAGCTTGGCACCCTGCTCTGATACATCTTGGTTTCCTGAGACACGTCAGGATTTTCTACCCCAGCCCTGGTCATATTTCTTCATTGCTTTTCTAGGTGGTCTTAGCTGTTGTGTCCTGGCACCTGTTAACCCATGCTAATTGTAGGATAAGGATGCTGGAGAAGAACTGCCATTAGGATAAAGTCTTCAGTGGCCCGGCTGTCACATATTTGCATTTATATTTGAGCTAACTGCTCATGTTCCTTTAATGGTTTCATGCTTTTATTTCTGCTGTTACAGCCTCTAATGCCTGTAGGGAGCCTTAAGTTTGGGTGTTAATAAGTGAAAATGAGGGCCCTCATTCGCCATGGAGAAATGCTCTTGGGCACTGTGGTAATTTCATGCCTGGAAGGAGTCGTATTTGCTGGATAATTTTTGTAACTTAAACCAACCAAATTAGCCTTGAGAAACTATAGTTCTTAATCAGAGTATTGAACTCTGTGCTCCATTAGTTGGAAGCATCACCAGGCTCCTTGCACAAAGGGTGGACATCGGGTTTGCAAAGTCGGCAAGTGGTCTGATTTTGTTAATGCTGGGGGCAGCAGCGATCCCTGGGTTTAAGGTTGTTCATAGTACTCTGAGCACTTAGTAGGGTCAGGCACACAGTCGCATCATGTCAGCTGCCCTGGCAACATGAAGCAGCTAAGTGACATTTACCTTCTTTCTGTTCCCACCGGAAAACTTGTGAAGAGGAATAAAGGAGAGTTTGGATACTACTAGAGATTGGGTTAATAATTCCAGTAAATGGGATTCCAAAAGTAATGGAAGCGGGGGAAGGTGAGAAATGCCAGCAGGCCCTGGTGTGTGTTTGTGGCTCGTGGGACTGCACCCACAGCAAAAGGCTGTTTTGGCTCAGGGAATGTTTGTTCTGGGGTTTTACTGCTATGAATCTTGACTGTGCCACTTAAATGTGGTCTGATCAGGGAACAGGGTGGGGAGGCCTTATGTTTTCCACTTTGGAAGGATGCCGCAGCCTGGAGACGTGGGTGTGTCCTCTGGCTCTGCCATGAATGGGATTCTAGAGTTTCAAAGTTCCATTGTTGCTCCTTCCAGGTGAGCTGAGAGATGGCCACTGGCAAGATCCATCTGTCCATGGGGTCCTCCAAAATGGCTGATGGATTCCAGAGCAAGGTGGTAGCACCTCGTTTTCCAAAGCTAGTCAGAGAGACAGAGGAGTCTGTAACTGTAAGTACCTGCTGTGGCCGGGCAGGACCTGTGTTAGGGCTGGAAACTCCCCCTGTGTCCCTCCTTCGCCTTCCCCTCCTGTTGTCTAGCAGCGCTGTGAAGCTGGACACCACCTCCCCATCGCTTTGCTGCCCGGCTTCTGCCAGAGGTGGCTGTCATGGTGCAGTGGGGAATGGAGTGCGTGCCGCTTCGGGGAAGGTCCAGAGTCTTGCCTGGATGCCAAGTTAAATGAATGTCCTGGGCATTGCACTGGCATAGCTGAAGCGTGAGTGTGTGCTTCGTTCCATCCTCTTTGTGTGAGCAGTAATATCTTCTGTCATGTAGGCATACTTGCCAGTGCTGCTCTGACCGTACCTGCCCTCCAGGCAGCCGGGCATGTGGTGGGCTGCTTGAGCTCTGCCTGAAGACTTAAGAGATGTGGCTGGTCCCAGACAGAACAGGTTGCAAAACAGTTATTGTATCTCATATCCTGTGTGGAGCACAGATCCAGCCCTGCAAACAGCAGTGGAGTCAGGGCGATTCCTCCTTCCCATCCACAAAAGTCCCCTTTGCTGACTGGAGCTCACTTGACTGGAGATGACCTAGTGCTCAGGCTCTGTCGAGGAGATATCTCCGTGTACTTCTGCAGAGGGGTCTGTGAGGCCAGAACAGAGAGAAAACAAGTGCTAATTAAGAAGAAATAACTAAAACTTGGACCCATTCCTCTCCACGTCAGTCTTGGCACAACGCTGCTTTTCTGCTTTCCTCTGACTCACCCAGGCAGTAACATCTCCACACACGTGTTGGTTGTGAGCATTGTGCAAGGATGGAGTTTGGGGATTTCTGATAACTCCTCCCCACTCTCTTCAAAGGTCACTGGCTCAATCCAGCAAAACTGAAGAGAAAACAAATGCCCGAAGAGCAGAAATCCCCAAACATGTCACATCAAATCATGAAGGAGAAGCTAATGGCGGGGCAGAGCCACTTGGTTAGAGCGTGTGTGTTCCGCTCTATATCATTAATTTCCTGGTGTTAAATATTTCAGCAGGTAACTTAGGGGACTTCCAGGACTATCCTAGTGGCTGTGATCACAAATTATTCATCGGTGGCACTTGACCAAGAAAAGCCTTTCTGAACAAAGGCATTTGTGTAACTCTTGCTGGTGTTTTGCATTTCAGCTGACTCCCTCGGCCTTCCTGAAGGAGATGTCTCTCACCACGGAGCAGAGGCTGGCCAGCACTGGGGAGATGAGGCGGCCCCGGATTATCCAGCTTCTAGAGAGGAGTGAAAGCTCCCATCGAAAGGTAGCCTTTTCCTGCCCTTTTCCGTGCTGTTCGTGACATTTGAAGAGGGTGCGTGCTTGTGACAGGCCTGCCTCCAGCTTCTCTGAATACCTCGGTGACTAGGTCCTGTTGTCCTTTCAAACTCCCGAGTGACTAGCGATAGGAGAAGAAGAAATGGCCTCAAGTTGTGCCAGGGGAGGTTTAGACTGGATGTTAGGAAAAATGTCTTTCCGGAGAGAGCAGTGAAGCATTGGAACAGACTGCCCAGGGAGGTGGTGGAGTCACCATCTCTGGAGGTGTTCAAGGAAAGTGTGGTCGTGGCACTGCGGGACATGGTTTAGTGGGCATGGTGGGGTTGGGTTGGTGGTTGGACTTGATGATCTTACAGGTCTTTTCCAACCCTAGTGATTCTGTGAACTGCTGGTGGTGGTGGAGTTCCTTCTGCTGGGGGAAAAGTAAAACATTTTTCCCTGGTGAGACATTGAAGTCCTGATATGCTTAGTAGCCAATACGAATAACCTCTGCTGAACTTGGTGGGTTTTGCTGGAATTTAGCTAGCAGTGCTAAAGCCCGATACTGGGGGAAGGCTGGGGTAGGACGCCGGGGTGCGAGCTTGCCATTTTCCATCCTCCTGCTGAAATAGTCACATCTCGCTTCGGTACAGTTGCTGGCAAATGCTTGGGGTCATAGGACTCCCTCAACGGTGGCAGCATTGGCCTTTGAAAGCTGAGGGCCTACGGTAATTATTCAAGATTTAACAAAACCAATTGCATTAATGCTTTGGGTTGGAACAATGTGTGGGACCCTTGCAGGGTTGTTAGAATTTGCAGGCTGCCAGATATACAGGGGAATCACGCTGGGCAGAGGTGACGTGGAGGTGCTTTATCTGGATCAATGTTTACTTTCAAGCTGCTTTTCTTACAGGACTGCTCAGTACAACACGCAGTCCAAATGGGTAGATTACTGAGGTAGGCTGTTGAGTGGGGAATTGCCAGCCAGAGGCCTGTAACAAATTGGTTAAGGATTTCCCTAGACAGCACGGGAGGTTGGGAATGCGTCAGACGAGTGCAGAACTAACTGGCAGTGTGCCACAGCCACACATGGAGACCTGCCCATGACTTTCGAGGGGGCACAGTGCATCTGGAAGAGAGGAGACAAAGCAGGGAGGAATTTCCTCAAAGTAATGTCTCTGCTCTGTAAGCATTTGCTGTTTGTGTATGTTTTCAGCCATGCTTCTGCAGTGGTATTAATTAAGAGCAATAATAGAATACAATAAAGCATCCCTTTTAAAGCTCATGGCAAAAGGAGATATCAAGTCCAGTCTTACTCAAGTTGCCCAGTAATGCTGAGAAAAGAGCTGAACCTTATCACCATCCAATGTTCACCTCACATGTCTTTTCCTAACTACTGTTACTTTCTTGTTGGCCTTACCTCCTCTGGTACTGTTCTCTTCTTACTGATTTCTAGGCTCTATATCAAAAAATGATATCTGGGGATGTGTGGGACTTGGTCTCTCTGTCTCAGAGTAAAGATCATCCCAAAATGGTTTCCCACGGAGTCTCCCGTAAATTCCTGGGTTTCGCTTTCTCCGTGAGCGCTCATGGCTCTTTCAGTAAGTGTTCCGGAGCTGTGCGACCCCATTAGCACAGGGCTCTGCTGAAGGTAGGCGCTGCCTTGCATTTTGGAGAAGGAAGCCTGGAGAAATGCCTCCCAAAAGAACTTCTTAGCTTGAGCCCGCTCAGCGTGGTCGAGAAACTTTTGCTGAGCTCAGAACACAGGTGGGTGAGCTCCTGCTTCCCTAGTGTGAGCTGGGCAGACGTACTCACCAAGAGACTGTACTTCACTGGAGATCAATATAGGAATCTCATTGATGAATCTTTTTCCCAGCAGCTGAACCTCTCACTGCTCTCTCTTGCATCTCCAGTTCTCCTCAGTTGACCTGGAACAGAGCTTGTTTCAGCCTTTTCCGTCAGAGGTGGTGTTTCAGAGCTACGTCCCCTGCGAGGTCTGTGAAGCACCACTGATTCTGAGGAACACCGACAAGGTAAGTGCTGGGACGTGGAGGTTTAATGCTGTGCTGGAAGAGGAGAGCAGTGTAATTCACGTGGTATACAGCATAGCAAGTTATCTGCTGCAGCACAGCACGTCAGAATCAAATGTCTCACCACCTTTATTTTGCAAGATGGTGGAAATCTTCCCATGCTGGAGGTTCTCCCCCTGATTTTGGCCATGCGTTGGTGGTATCTAGCCCAAAGGAGCTTTTCTAGTCAGCATCCTTCCCCTTGAAAGCCCCGGACTGAGGGGAATGTCGAGGGCTGTACAGTCCGTACCTGCCCTCATGCTTTACCTCGAGTGTGTATCACATTCTGGTGGCTCCTTGGTTAACCTTGGTTTCTGGCAGGGCATCTCTGCCTCTCACAACCTATTTAGCTGCCTCTGCAGCTCACTGTCCGAGCACAGGGGTTGAGTCTTCTCCGCTTTATGTTGGAATAAGTTACAATTAGTGGTGTTAGCACTCCAGAAAGGGTGTTTTGAAACAGCAGTGGAAATGGACTGATTTAGCAGGAGCAGTGGGAGGCCTTTAGGGGCCACTTTAGGCTCCTGCTAAGTTTAATTCAGTTCTGCCCAGGTTTTTCTAAGGCAACGTGGCTCTCTGCTTTCCCTTTGGAGAACCGCAGCCCATCCACAGTAACATGCTCTTGAAGGTCTCCACCTTTACTTGAAAAAATTGTGATCGTTTTGAGATTTCCCAAGGAAGCTGAGAAGGGAAAAGTTGAAAAACGTCAGCAATTTTGCTCCACTGTAAAGAGGAGAATTGAGACCTTTTGAATTTCAGCAGGGGAAACATTTGCTGGAGTGAGGCATGTGCCAAGAGCAAGCTGGTGGGAAAAGAGAGGAGCGAGGAAAGGAGCTGAGTTAGAAGGTGCTCTGGGAGAGAACTTTGTACAGGCAAGGGTTTCTCTTGACATGTAACAGTAAGTGTGCTGGAAGCAGAGAAGGGTCAGAAAAAGAAAGGTGTAAAGACAGTCTTCTGTACTGAAGAGTAAGACATATCCATGAGAGGAGTGCAGCAGGATGGGAAGGTGGAAATGTGCACGAGAGCGGGTGAATTAACCCCCTCTCCAAATCAGCGTGTTGGGGGAAACAAACAGGTGGACAAAAAACGCTGTCGGGGCATATGGCAGGTGGAGGAACAGCAAGAGAAGTGGAAGTATATTCAGAGATGACAGGTTTTGACAGGGCCATGGTTGAAAAGAAGCCCCTTTGGCAAGGGAGGATGCAGGCGTGGTCCCTCAGTTATTCCTGGAGAGTGCTGCGCCATTCCTGGTCTGGCGTTCAGCTCGGGGATATTGGAAAGATGCAGTGTGGATGCCCATGCCCCAGGGATACCATTTGTGTGGTCCACAGTGATTCTGGGCACTCTTTGCTGTAGGTGTCCTTTCCTGATTAAAGTGTGCCTCAGTTTCTCTTTCCCTATGGCTCTGCTTCATTCCCACTAAGTCTTTTGGCTTCAGCTGCTCTGTTATCCATGTGGCACTTCAAAATGTTTGTCTTTGCCAAGTAGCAGCCAACAGGCAAACAGTTAATTTGCTCTATTCCTGCTTCCTCAAGTGGAAAAGAAGATCTGCATCAACATTTCTGCCATTCCCAGTAAAAAACCATAAACTTGTACAGCTGCACCTTGGGATTTGTATGCCCTGTAAAGAGGAGGCAATGTGTGAACTGTTGATTTTTTTCCCAAATGAATTAGTTTTGAAGCTAGTAAGACCTCAACCATTGGACAGCGCTGGTGTGAAAGTAAGATCGGCTCTAAGGAAAATCCTTGGCATATTTAAGTACACAAAGTTAGAGATGATAGTCCCAAGAGAGGTTATTCTATTTTAATTTTGTTGGCTTTTGATAATGTCCTAGAGAAAAGCAACATGGTGCTCTGTCTCAGTTTTCTCACCAGTTTCCCAGATTCCTCTGAATCATGCTGACTTATACTGCATGGTAGCCTGGTGCTGTCTGCTCCATCAAAATCCAGCTGACAGCAAAGTGTATTCCAAAGAGAGGCTCTGTAATCATTCAAATACAGAAGCGCTTTGCTATATACTTCCTGCTTGTACCTGTGTGTTGTAGAGTTGCTTTTCTGTCTTCAGGCTGCTCCTCACCACCCTCACATCTTCTGGGTGGCTTTTGCTGAAGGTCTTAACTCCTCTGCCAAGGGACTTGGTGACCAAAATGTTTGTCTGCAGTGTGAAATTGGCTCTGGGAACTCCCTGCCCCAGGGGATTGCTGGGAGCAAAGGGCGTTTGGAGAGTTCAGGACTGCCTCGGCCATGGGTTATCAGGCTCGGGTGGGTGGTGCAGAATGAATCTCCACTTTTGCCAAGCCTCGTGTGGGTTTGTTGTTTCTCAGTGAAGCTGCCTGTCAGTCAAAATCACCTGTTTTAGACTTTCTGAGATGACATTTGGTGCTCAGGGGTTGATACCCGTGTGCTAGAAAATGCCTGTGTGCAGTCTCTGTGTTTGTGGCATCCCAGAGGGCAGAAACTTGCAGCAGGGTGCCTGCAGGGACTCCCGGGTGTGGGGAGGAATGCCCAGAGATCTGCCTTGCCTGCACTGGGAGCTGCCTGGCTACAATCAGCAGGCAGCGAGAGCCTCCGGAGAGCTGAGATTGGCTTTTAATAATGAAACCACAGTGTGAGTCAGTGCTGGCCATGTATCTCAGGGCAGAAAATGCCTTTGAAGCCCATAATTGATAGGCACAGCCTGGGGGGTCATCTGGCTTGCCATTATTGTGGTAAGTTGACTGCTCTGATCTTCTGCATCAACCTTTCCTTGTAGAGTATCGTGCTTCTTCCTTGCTTCTCTACAGCCCCCTTTAAATTCTCTTAGCCATCTCCTTGTTTGTGGGGTTGTCCCTTTGTTTTCCTATGTTCCTCCTTTTGCTCCTCAGCTTGCTTTTATTCCCAGTAAGGCCACAATGTCTGTGGTCTCCTTCTCTTGCTGGTCTGCCTGCCTGACTCTGTAGCATCGCAGCTTGACTGCCCCGCTCAAACCCGGTAGGTTAGAAGTGAATGTCTTCCTTGTCCCAGTATAGCACGTCCTGTTTTGCCTTCAGATGATACATTCCCCCTTTAGAGGTGTGATGGCACGGATGTGCGCAGGCAGAAGCAAGCAGGTTCTCTGGGTTTGTTGACTATGTGGATGACTTGGTTCTGGTATGGTATCGCCATGCTGCTGGTGTCTTATCTGCTTGGCACTTCCTTCACAGCAGGGCATTGCCCTACTGCCTCTGGCCTGGAGCTATTTTGCCCCGGCCGAAGGGATTCAGGTCCACCCTTGTGTATTATGTGTATGTACCTCGAGAGGTAAAAGTGCTTTGGAAAGGTGGTTGAGGAAGGATGTCACCAGGGCATGGCTAGGTCTCTTCTCCTCATGTTCCCACAATTGGCAAAGTCACAGTTTCATGTCTTTCCTGCAGGTTCCTCGGCTGGTGAAGGTCGTCTTGGAGAGCTCACCTTATTTCAAGTTGATCGGCCCCAAGGTTGTGTACCGTAAGGTAGCACCTGGCATGCGTTCCACTTTCCGCATCCTTTTCACCCCTGAGGAGAACAAGGTGAGACTGGAGGAGCCAAGAGGTTGGTGCCTTCAGGGGAAGCTGCACCTGCAGGGCCGGATTCAGACCAGGGCATCTGGTGTGGGTTTTGAGGACCCATCCTGGTTTTGGTGGGGTTGCACTGGATCTAGAACTGGGGGAAACTCTTTCCCCATGGTGAAGATTATGCTCTCATAGGCTGGAGGCTCTTGTGTGTTTCAGGCTGTTTTTATCCTTCAGCGCTGGCACGTTTAATGTAATGTCTATTGGCTTCAGGGATAAGAGAGTCTACTGTCTGTGCTGGGGCAGCCTCTCAAGGTGTCCATTTCTAGTATCTGTCCGTTGCTGCATAATTATGGGTTTGCTCCACTAATTATAGATACAAAGGTCTGTTTAAAAGTGACCTGTTATTTGGAGGACCCGAAGTGAGCCTGATCAGATTGAGGACCACCACCTTTGAAAACTGCAGTCACCTTAGTGTGTATCATGTTGGACGCAGTAGTGACACAGCTGAACGTTGTGTCTAAAGTAATCGCTTTTTTTGCATGCCGGTTGTAGTCCACCCCCTGCTGTGAGGTCTGCTCCAGGCTGCAGCTGGTCACATCTTGGCATTGCATGGTGCTGCTAGGCGCTGCACAGGGACTCGCAGGCTGTGCTTTCCCTCCCTGCGCTTTCTTGAGCGTTCGTGAGGGAAGGTGCAGGTGGAAGAGTAGGAAAGTGCCAGGGAGGGGTGTTGATAAGATGTTTAGCCATCTCAATGGCAGGGGTTTAATTCTTATGGAAAATCCTAGAGGCATGAGTAGATCCAGAGAGCTTTTCTCTTTCCCACCTGGCAGCCACTTCCCTGCCTGGCTCTGGACTGGAGCAAAGATGATGCTTTTTCATCCCCTGTGTTTCCAAGCCTTGCAGCCATGCTGTCCCTGAGGATACTTGCCTGCCTGCGATCCAGCTGCGAGTCTAGGGGAGAGGGAGTGCTGTGCCCGTGGCAGGGAGCCAGGCTGGTGCAGAGCCACTGAGCTCTAGATGTCCTTAACTCAGCAGGAGGGTGGTGTGCTGCAGATGACAGTGAGACATCTGCCTGACAGAGCATGTCTAGGAATAAAGGGGCAGGTACAGTCTGCAGGCAGACACCTTACTCCAGAGCCTGTAGTACTGGCAGTGGTACTGGGCAGTAGTACTGGTGTGGCTGTGTCTTCATGCTTGTTATTGTGGTTGCTCTGTCACCTGGCACCTATTCCGTGCCACACATGCATTTGCTTGGAGGTTTGAACATCAGTGCTGTGGCCCTGGCAAGTCTGATTCTCAGTGCAGTGATGTGAAGGGTCAGTGCTGTTACCGGGAGGCTTGTTAATACAGAGGATTTAGTCCATGGCACGGAAGGGAGGAAGCATTGCAGGCAGACAAAGACAGGCAGGCTGACTCCTTCCATCAGCATCCTGCCACCTCTGAGCACTGTTTTTCGCATGACTTGGTTGGAGAGGCCAGGTTAGGGGATAGCTCTGAGCCAGCTGGTGTTTCTGCACCAGGCCAGAGGTGCAAGATCTCTTTGGGCAGAGCTGTTTTCTCATCTTCCATTTGCAGCTTAGATTTAGTTTAACACTTTGTCCTGTCCTCAAACAGCATGGATATAGAAAACTAAAGAGGAAATGCCCTGTGGTGCCTGGCTCCCCATGCTTGTGAAATAATCTGTTCCTTTGGAGGGACTGAGAAATTACTTCACACGAACCATATTTAGGGTAAAAGTTATGTTGGCCTAGGGCAGTTCTCCATGCTACCCAAGTGACATGAGAGCTTAATGTCACTGAAGTAGGCTTTGCAAAATACACTGGTGCCTTAAAATGTGATTTATTAGTATAAATTAGTGTTCATTTTTGGTGTGGCAGAGGTAAACGGGCGCCCATGAAGGGCGGCAAAGTGCTGCTCTTCAAGTTTCGAGAGGCAGCAGAGCAACACGTGAACATCACCACAAGTAGAAGTAGGGTGAGATAACCCCCAAGAGCACTGATGTCCAATACTTTGTCCCTTGTCTTGCCCTTGAACTGGCGAGCATCTGGAGTAGGAAGCTCTGCCAGCGAGAGGTCCTCCTCACAGCTTCGGCGACACCCTGGCAGGGTTCTGAACTGGGTTTTGTGCCCCTTGCAGGGGTTGTGCAGGGCATTGGGAGAGGGGTGCGTGCTGCTCGGTGAGGAGCACGTGGGGGTTTCTACAGCCGAATCAGAATTTTGTACAAATCAAACATTTTGTCTCGTCCTTGGTGGAGCGTGAGTCAGCAAAGTACCCGAGTGCTGTAGCTCAGCTAGAAATGCATGAGTAGCGCGGTCAGGAGGTGCATAGCACCTTGAAAACCCCTTAGCGAAGAGGCAGGCTCTGGGAAATGGTTCTGTAAAGCCAGCTGCGTTGGGCTTGCAGTTGCTTGCATGCAGAATATCTGTGGTTTAGCTGTGGAAGGCTTATGAGTGCTGCCTTGGCACAACCTCTGCCTCTCTGCTGCTCCATGATCCACTGGGATTGTGGACAACCCAGTGAATCGGGATGCAGGTACAAACCCCTCTGTCAAGGTTGGCGAGTCTTCCTGGTGTGGAGCTGGTTTCTATAATTCTCTTGCTTGGAATCTGTTCTTCCCCAGGGGAAGTCTGACTTCAGTGAAGTCGCTCACGATTCAAGGGAGTAAAATGCAGCTAAGCCCTAAATAAAAGGACCATGTCAGAAATAGCTGACATGTCTCTTTGTTTATTGGCACTTGTGTTACAAATATGAAATGCTAATTCTTCTGTTGGGCAACATATGCAATTAGTTGTTCTTGCTGCTTCTGATTGACGCATTTCAGTTTTATGGCTCCGGTTGTACAGCGGGGGTGTTCTCGTGCCACCTGTGTTCCCGGGTGTCCTTGCGTGATGGTCTGACAGTCTCTGCCTAACTGGAAACCATCGTGGAACTGACTGGCAAATAAGCAACAGCCAGAAATACTGACATTTGTGTGTCCTTTAGGCTCATCAGTAGATTATCTTAAAGGAAGAAGGAAGGAAGAAGACTATAAAACCACAGCACAGCCTATTCTGTTTTGTCCTCTTGCTCTTTTCACTGTAGCAATACAATATTTTCAGGCAATCCAAGTTCAGTCTGTAAGGTTTGCAAAATTCATTGCCGATGCTCAGTGGAGGCTGAATTAATGCTCCTTGATGAATATGAAATAGGACAGGACGATGAGTTATTGCATTACTGAAATGAACTCCTTTAAAATTCAGTCCAGCCCTGTTAGATGTTTTGTAGCACAGGGAAGCTATTCCAAGTACACTTTTAAGAAGACTCCGGGGAGGAGGAAAGGGGCAGAAGATCAAGGCAAATGGCCCTGCACAAAATGGACCTGGAGCGGAGGGGCTGATTTCAAAGCATCCTGTGAATTGGTAGCTGAGGGAGGCAGGAGGAGGGGTACCCCTTCTCGTCTGAAGCCATCTTCATCCTCCAGCCTCCTTCCTCTCTTTTAACGGCCCTTATTTTCCAGCCTTGATGGTATCATGGTTTCAGCAGGGAGCTTGCCCTATTTGACTTACTATGCTACCTCATGCTACAGGGATCTCTTCTTTGCAGTTGCCTGCTGCAAGGAACCCAGTGAAGTGTTTAGGATCGGTTCTACAGTAAAACTGACATCCGAGTTTGCTGGCATACTGGGCAGTTAAGGCTGATATCCCTGTGACAGTAATAAATGTAAGCCTGAGTTTGCAAAGAGCTTGAAGTGACACCTTTGATACAAGCAGTTGCTTTAATTTCAGCGGGTGCTAATTCAAATGCCGTCGGTGATGCTTTGCAGGCCGGAGCTTGTAACTTACTGCTTATCAAAGGGGAGTAAGAGAAGAGGAACCATCGTACAATGAACTGTATTTTCCCTGAAATTGAGAGCGGAGCTGTATGAAGCATGAAGTCGTATTTTCATGAAAATCTATAGCCTGAAGCTGCATCTAAACACAACGGTCTTTAAAGCATAGAAGTGGTGCAACCCCTCCCTCACCCAGGCATGTTTATTTAGAGACCTGGTTTTAAACAGCCTGCTAAGGGTTTGCAGTTGCCAAGTCAAACAAGATTTTAAACTGGCTTCGACTGTACCCCTAGACTGTAAGTAAGTGCATAGCAGAGTTGGTAAGACAGGGCAGTGCTGCAGTGGAGAATTGCAGCCTTGATCTTCCAGGGGAGGGCGATTCAGCTTTCAAAAGCTTACAGGACCATGGATTCACAGCAGTGTGAGCAGCCAGCTTCTGCCTAGCACCCCTCTTTCCTTGGTTTTCCCCGCCCCGTTTGGCCTGACGCTGCATTCAACTTTGCTGCGAGGTCCCACTTTGGGGTCCTAGAGTGCGGTTGAAGGGTCAGCACGTGCTGAAGTGCTTTGAGTCAAGCTTTGTACAGGATGCACCGTCCCAGGGCGTCCCTGGAGAAGGGGCTCAGCACACAACATGCGTGTACGTGAATGGCAAGAGGCAGCTTTCTCTCTCAAAGGTTGCGGTTGTCTCTGCGAGGCCAAATCCTTGTTGCTTTAGCCTTGTCTTTGCAGACCTGGAGAAGTCCCTTTCCCCATGCATTGCTGTGCAGGCAGTCCCAGTGCCCCTCACCGGCAGTGGAGCTGGGAAGGCTGCCTGTGCTTGCTTTTGTGGGGGATTGATTCCTTGGGCTCTTATTTACATTGCTGCTGACCTGCTCCTTAGCAATGACAATGACTTGAAAATTATTTCCTTTTACTTCCCTCAAATGCCTCCAATTGTTGAAGTTTTCTTTTTTCTTTATCCCCCTGCTGATCTGAACTCCTTGCGTCCTCCTCTGTCTACCTGGCATCTGGAAGGGAGAGATAAGTAAATATGGCATGCCAAGACTTAATAAGGCATGCAGATTTCAATTGGATTTACAATGCCTTTGTTACAGTAGTGTGGCCAAAATAACAAAAAAAAAGTAAATAGGATTCTTTATTTGCTAATGCAGTTTCTGAGGATCTAAGCAGTCCAGGATGTGAAGTACCCAGCTAATAGGTGCTTTAAATTCACATGGGCTGCCCATAGCTTTTATTTTAGAGGGCTTAGGCTGCAAGACTGAGTACAAAATTGCTAATTCAGAAGGACTTGCTGAGGATGAAACGCATTCCTGAAATGTGATCTTCCAGTCTGCAGGTTGTTTGCTGCAGTTCCTTTCCTGGTATTTTACCTTCCAAATATGAGAAGCAAAAGCCCTTCTGCAATATCCAGTGTGAATATTTGAGATACCCAGAATAAAAGATCCTTCTTTATTCTTTTTCCACCTTGGATGTGACCGCGTCTGTTACTGCAACCTTAAACCCCAGCCGAGCAGGCGGTTGGTAGGCGCTGGGTGTTAGCTGTTGTGCTAAAGCTGTAGCTCTGTGTCTGTGCCTCGTCTGGCTGCTGTAGGTCCCTTGCAGGCTTGGAGAGGATGGGTATGGGAGCAGGAAATCCCAAGGGCAGAGGAATGCGAATCTTGTCTGGTTGAGGGGGTTTGCTGCTGTGTGCAAATCCTAAATTGTCTGCTTGCTGCTTCAACAATTATAAAAATACCAAACGAGATAAAAGCACTGAGGGGAAAAAAGATCAGGACAGCAAGTGAGTGATAAGAGGCAGAGCTTTTATCAACTGGTCAATAAGAGCTGCTGGAGGTAATGGCTCCTGGCCCTACTAAACAGTTTTACCACTGCTTTCAGCAGGGGGGGGCAAGGTGATACTTCCAGCCCAGCTATGCCACACTGTAGATCTGGAGATCGATCTGCTCAACCCTACAACAGAATGATTTTGCTGATTGGATTCACCTCCCTACTGCTAAATGCCAGACAGCTTGGAGGGTGGGGGGGAGGCGCTGTCTGGGTCTTTTCTGAGCAAGCCAATGGCTGGGAATAGCAGAGCTGAGTTTGCTCTGGTAGGGATGTCTGACCTTCCTCAGGTAGGCATGCTAGTAAGGCAGCAAGTCGCTTATTCTGGAGACTGTACAAAAGAGAGGTGATGAAGACATCAGTCATGCAGCGGAGAGGAAGCAAAGCTGTTTGCTGCCTCCCCTGAGGCTAGGAGGAGATGTAAAGGGAAATTGAGATTAGTCACAGGAAGAGCTCTCTTTAAGCCTAGGGCAGAGCTGGAACCGGCTGCTGAGGGCAGGGGTGGAGTTGTTGGTGCTTTGACGTACTTGTGAAACATCTCTCAAGAATGGTTTGGGTACAGAGCTGAGCCAGTTCTGGGGTGGGGAGGTGGATCAGATAACCTTTTAAGGGTGTCTGTCCCCAGCTTTGTCTCCATAATGCTATGGGAAGGGGTGGGAAATACACCTGTACCCTACACTCAGCTGATATAAAGCAATTCTCGTGTCCAGCTTGTTAAGTATTTCACCAGACTGACTCTTGATCGTGCATGTGGCAAAGTCCTTCTGAAAATGTACCTGAGCATCTCCTGCCAAGCTTCAAGCAGGTCACCGCATTGCTGGCATTGGAGGTGGCCCTGTGGCACAACTGGGTTCTTAGTGGTGCCTTTAATAGTCTGCAGTGGCGATCGAGGCAGGTTCTTGTTACTGCTGTAATCCCTTATGTGAAATGACTCTATTTTGGTGCCTCAGAATCCAAGTGTCAGATGATTTTGTCTGGTTCTGCCAGCTTGCTGGGAAAGCAGGTGACTCAAGGGGGTTGTTCCTTCTTTGCGAGTTAGCAGCCCTGTTCAAGTCGTGCTACTGGACTGAAAGGTCATTAAGGCAAAAAGGACTATTACATTATTGAATGTTCCTGTTAGAGTCCTAGAAAAGCTGCTGCTTTCCTTCTGCTGTGGGGATGGTACTAAACGCACTGTGCTGAGATTGTTTCTTTCCCTGCAGGATTACTTCCACCAGAAGTGGAAGTAATCATCACCTGCATCACAGAAAGGGAAAAGTTTGTTGTGCTGATCCGAGCTATAGGTGCCCGAGCCATCCTGGACTTCCCTGACCAGCTGAACTTCGGTGTCTGTCCAGTCAAGTACAGCACCCAGAAAACACTGCTGGTTCGCAACATCGGGAACCGGGAGGCCCGCTACCGCATGAGCACTCAGAGGTAAAGGAACTCAACATCTTGCTTGTGCAAAACACTGTTGCGTGATAATATAGCTGGTAAACAGTAACAAAAAGGAATCAGAGCATCTGAGCTGCTGTATTGCAGCCATAGCTGGAAACGGGCAGGACTTGTGGGTCTGGCAGTTGCTTACGGTGTCTTAAGCATGTTACAACCTCCGATAAAACTCTGCAAGCTGCAGCAAAGTTTTACAGTGCAGTAGTGTCTCCAGCACAGCATCTCACAAGACCAGTTCTGTTAGCTTGAAAGAACAAGTAAAGGAAGGCAACCTGACCGCCCTTGGGCTGTGTGGGATAGTGCGTGGCAGATGACAGCTCTAGGAGCTCAGTTCGTGTAGACCAAATGCAGTGTTAGGAAATGGCCAGCTATGAGCTGGTGGAAGAGACATTTAAGAGTTTATCAGCAGCTGTGTCTCTATTGGCAAGTAATTCTGAGCAATTGGAGATCAGTAGAGGAAAGCTGAGGGTACTGAGGCCCTGACAGTAACACCGTGTGGTCCAGGAACTTTGTTTTCCGGTAGGTTTCGTCTGGTCCCTGGGAGCAAATATTCTTACGTAGAATGAGCTCTTAAGTGGAGACGAGCAGACACGAGCTTCAAGACTGCACTACAGCCCCCAAGCAGAACGCTACTGAGGGCACAGGCAAAAGATGCAGCAACTATGTGGTGCAGGGGTTGGGGGCATTTTCTCCTAGAGCTTTGTCTCTCCTAGGTTTCCTGGAGAGTGCTAGAATGTTCGTAGCTAGCTTGCAACCTGCTGATGGTAAGTACCTTCTGAAACGGTTGCATACCACTGTCAGCCAGATACACCCGTTCTCTGGGAGGCCACAAGCACAGGGTATTCCGGTGGTCCCCTATCAAATGCCTGATGTGAATGGTGTTGCAGTCAGCCTGTGCTGTTCCTTTTGGTCTCAGAAGGCAGTCACCCGTTTTGGGGTTTGCTGAATTGGAGAGGGTAATGCGTTTTTGACAGTGCATCTGCAAGGAAACCAGTTCAGTTGGTTGATAATGAGCTGAGAGTTGTTTGCTCCCAGAGGTCTCGGTGTAGGAGCTGAGGTCAAGAATGCAGCGAAGACCCGCTGTCTGACTTGGTGCACCTGAGTAGCCTCAATTTCTTCCCCACGAAAGCAGGGCTCGAAAGAAGACTTCTTACTTTTGTCCTGTGAAATGTGAGGGTCCAAGAGGAGCTTCCACCAAAGCCTGACAAAGCTATTTAAGCAGGCTTCCAGGATGCTATTTCAGCAGGCTGCTGCTTATCGCTGTGGAGAATACATAGGCAGGAACTTGCAAATCGGTGTACAGTTTTCCCCGGGGATGTCCAGACCTAGTTGTCACCACCAAACTAAATACCCAGTAAAGGCAGGCATGTTTTTGCAGTGTCCTTGCCAACTGCTCTATTGAGTGCAATTTCATCAGCTGTCACTACCTAGGTGAGCAAAGTTCAGCTGGCGCATGGCTCCAGTTGTTCTCATTATTTTGGTGTGCGCATTGCGTTCTCTAATCATGGTAAAACTCTGCAGAACGTGGTTTTAAGGTGACAAATTGACCACCGGCAAAGCACTAAACCCAGTAACTTTTGTTTTCTAAGTGTGGCTGTACAAGAGCCATGAAGCGCAGCTGCTGTTGTGCAGAAGCATGTTTTACCTGACTTAGCCCTAAGCATTAAAGCATCGAGTTTTGTTTCTGTCAGCCAAGAGCTGTTTACCTGGTGACAAATCATAACTGCTCATATTAAATCCAAAGTACGCCAACACATTTTCATAATTATTTCCAAGACATTGCACAGACTTTGTCTGGTGGGCCAGGCGAACAGTTACCGAGCTTGGAGTACAACCCGGAGTCCCAGATTGCATTGCTTGTGAACAGAGAGAAAACCTCCTGTTAAACTCGCCTTGATATGCTCCTGTTAATGGCGCTTCATTTAGCTAGGGATTTAATCGTTCAGGCTGTAAATGGGATACTCCTTTTGTGTCTTGTTTCCATGCTGTGGTATCACTCCAGTCTGCATTTACATTCAGATTTTTCCTGTTGTTCTTTTCTTCTTAGAGCAGCTTTCATTGAAATGCCGATAAAACTTGCCCTTTCTTAGGCTAAACCAGGATGCTTTCAAGGTAAAAAAAAAGGATTCTGCAAATTGAACCATAACTAGTCCCAGGTCTTCAAAAAGACTTTTATTCTCTGTCTGATTTCTAGGCTGTGATCTCATTGGAACAGGTATTGCCTTGACATGTGCATCTCTTGAGGTGAGGCTTCTAGGTGGCAGGAAAAGACAGATTCCTGAGGAAATCAGCATCAGGTTGTGCATGCGAGTAGCCGTTACCATTTCTGTGCTCTTCACAAGCCGTTCTCTGATCATATTGCTAGCAGTTGGACTCCTGAGGCTGCAGAGAATTGGACGCAGAGCATGGGGGAGATGAGGTCATTTTATGCCATAGGATCTTCTGAGGGCTGGATCTCTGCAAAAGCAGGAGTCAGTCGCTCTGTTTCTGATCCTGTATGTTGTGTTTGTCTTCTGCTGGCTGTGGTTTGTTTGCTCCTTGCTTGCGCAAGTGAGCTGAAGGGAACTAGACTGCCAAAGGAATACAGTCCCCAAATCTCCCGCAATAGTCCTGATAGCTGTCTTTGCCTTGCAGCCCTTTCTCTGTCGATCCCTCCATCGGGACTCTTGGGATTGGTGACGCCATGCAAGTGACAGTGGAGTTTCACCCACTGAAGACCGGGCACCATTCCAGGTCCTTGGTAGTTCACTATGACACAGGTAAGTGCTGGGCGCTGCCTGGTGCACACTCTCTGCGTCCTTCAAAGCAGAGCCCTTTCTAAGCAGAATAATGTTAAGTTTGCTTTGTGGGCAACTTCTAAAACATTTTCTTCCAAAACCTCTGCATGTTTCAGTGCTTAGAAGTGAACGGATAAGGGGCAGAGGCTGAGCCTGCATGTCCTGTGCGCTGGTTCCTCCCTGGGGGACCCTGGTGTCAGCATGGTGTTCTGCACCCAGCACCTTCGCGTGACAGTCTTCCGCCATCATTCCCCGTGGTCCCAGCCACCTCAATTCCCTCTCCAGGTGTACCTGCCCTGCCCCAGCTTTACCTTGGATAAAAGTGAAGAATAGTTGGTGTTGAGGGGGTTGTTAAAGTAGATCCCCTCAAATGGGAATGAGATTTTGGAATGCTGTTTTTCTGGGAGTTGCTGAGTGGAGGAGGGAGAAACCTTGACTCTCCATTGCAGCGTGCGTATACACGCATGAAGTTTTAGTCCATGACAACGCTATGTTTGAAGCATAACGTGGGGAACACATGTCTCTGTCAGACTGTCTCCAGTGCCTGCTGTCTCTTACTCACCTCTGTCCCATGTACTGCTTCTCCATCGTCTTGCCACAGACCTTTTTTTCCATGTTGCCCTCTACCCATCTACAGCCCATGCTTCACAACATCAGGACTAAAGTAGCCAGGACTTGAGGGCTCTTGGGATTTGGCAGGAAGTGCTCAGTGCCGCCTGAGATAGGTGTAAAATGTATGCTAGGGTACAAGAAGCCAAGATCAGGCCACAGAAATACCGTCAGCTTTGTAAGTCCCTTGAAGAGTAAGTGGGGAAAACTCAAGAAGAAGGTGCGACATGTTAAAATGCTTCTGTCGGCCTTGGTTCAGCAGAGGTTATCTCGTGATGCTGAACGAGACGCTTTCTCTGTTGCATGTATGCATTTGGTGTGCGTTTTCTCTTGCTTGAAAGAGAGGTTTGGTTTGTCCCTATTCCTGACTGTTGGTCCTGGGAAGCATGATGTCCTAATCCAGGTGATAGTGTGATGCTTTAGCCCAGCAGTGAACATTTTAGTTGTCTCGAGTTTGTAGGAGTTATAAAAATGCTCCTGTATCTTCCAGATGCTCTTTGTGGCTTTATGAGTTGTCACAGCTTTGTTCAATATTTGTCAGTTAATGACATATTCCCAGAGAATGGTTTATGCTCACTCTGAGAAGCTCACGGGATGGGTAACGCTTTCTTGAAAGAACTACTGAAATTTTGGGTAGAGAAGCACAAAAAAGTGCCTCATTTGTATGCATCTAGAGAATCTATAGGGTAAAATTCTGAGGGCTAGATCTTGCTTTGACTCTTGTTCTTACTGCAAAAGAGTACTGGAAAAGTACTACTTTTTCCCTGGAAAAGTACTAGTACTTTTGTGTAATTTCTGACTAATAAGATTATTTCAGGCCCTCAGGTTCCTGTTTTGTGAGAAATCGTGACAAGTCTTTCCTTATTGACATTTCCCGGGCCATTCGTGCTTTTACAAACCTCTCCCATCTGTATCCCATCTATATCCCATATGGATTCCTCAACCGAGAAATCTGTTCAGTCTTCATACAGAAGCTGCTCCATACTTTTAATTGTACTTTCTGCCCTTCTCTATTAATTTCAAATGCTTCAGCTAGTTTTTTGAGATCAGAACTATACCCAATACTTCAAGACCCACGTGGCCATGGGTTTAGACAGTGAGGTGACAGTTTTCACGGTGTTTATTTTGTAGTAGTTTGTCTTGATGGTTGTGGAGGATTAGCTTGTGTTTCCATAAACCTGAGTTGTGCATGCTCGAAGCACTGTGCCTATCTCCCATTTCTTGGGTCCTGGCTCATCTGCTTGCCAACGTATGCCGAGGATTCAGCGCAGGGGAAAGGTAATGCTTATAAAGCATGGCCGTCTCTGTAACTCTTCTGAAGTTCAGTTATTTTTATATGCTAAATTGTCCATTCTGGGAGGCAGATTGTCCAGTCCTTGGAAACATTGCTGGTGTTCTCCCAACGTAACTCAGCTCTGGCCACAAATCCCTGCCACTCCAGACTCCCTTAAGAGCAAAGAAATTGAGGATTGTACAGGCATGAAGGCTGAATTCTCCATGTGCAGACATGAATGACTGACCGTAGAGATCTACTGTTTTAAGGGCGAGTCTTGCCTCATTCCCCATCCCGGTTCCCAGAACGAATGTGATTCTGCTGCGTTGCCTGGCTTAGGATTTGAGGAGTCCATCCAGCTCTCCCCTTGTGTTGTTGCATGGCAGCCTTTTAAAGGCAGGTCCATCCACTGGCTGCCTTGCGGTAAGCGCTGCAGTGAAGAGAAGGCTCTGCCTTTGCAGAGGGATGCTCTCCAGGCTATGGCCGGGCTGCTGTGCTTGTCAGTGGGGGCTGGCTCTGAGGCTTTAAGCACCACTCCCTAGAAATGCCATTGCTGGAGAGCATGTCTGATGTTTGCTGTTTGCATCTCACCTGGGAAACACTCGCCCACAACAGGAAGAGTGGGCTTGGTAGTGATGTTTGAGCTCGGTTGACTCCCAGGAGTTCCTTGGTTGGGAAGAATGAAGGTTTGAAAGCTCTGGGAATGAGGGAGCCTTTGGTGGGAGTCTGTTCCAGAGGGTGAAATGCTGGCAGGTACCCCAGCAAGACTCCAGCCATTAATCAGTTGATGTGCACAGGCAAGGCTCTCTCCTCTTCAGCTTGGTCTGAGGTGGAAAGCAAAGATGTCCTCACTCTGGTCGTTGAATAGCTTGGGAATATGCAGCGTAGACTTGCACCCTCGGGCATAAGCAACAGGATCCAGGCTGAAGAAATGGGCTTGCAGGACTGTAATGGGCAGGCTGGTGTGGGCCGTGCCCCACCAGTCTCATTTTGACATATCTTCACAAACCCACAGCAAGTGATGGCACTGCTTCTACAACACAGTGAAGTTCTCTTCTGCGTGCCATCCTGCGGTGGGCTGTCACTTCACTTGTTCCTCTGAACCTCCCTTTTCTGCCCACGTGCATCTGCCCAGGCATCTTTGCTTGTCAATTACAAGGGATCCTCAGGAGAGACCCACCACTGGTGGTGTGCCTGCAGGAGACCCTGGTCAAGCTGTGACTGTGGTGGGACTCCTCAGAGTCACCTGAATGACTTTGATGCAGAATTCCCTGTGACCTGAGTGGGATGGCAACCCAAAGGGCACCTGGGCACGTCTGAAAAATCTCACTGTAAATGCTGTCACCTTGGGGATAAACCTCTACAAACACACCCAGAAATAAGGTGCTTTAGATGGTGTCCAGGACATCCTTGTGCTGTACACACGCAGCTGTCGGGATGAGATAAATGTGCTGATCCGTGGAACTGCTAATACAGCTAAAAGTTGTAACGCTTTCTTCTGTTACCTGTGGTTTGCTCTGTTCCTGGTACTTCCATCAGCAAGTGAGATGAGCAAAGACTGCCCTTTGCTTTGTTGCAGGTGAAGATACCCACACGAGCCTTTATGGAGCAGCTGGAGATGTCAACATCAGGCTAGACAGGAACTCCTTGGCAGTTGAGAAGACTTACCTCTCGCTGTCAAACCAGAGATCCGTGGTCATCCACAATCGGAGTGAAATCATAGCCCACTTCCAGTGGAAGGCTTTTGCTACACAGGAAGAGGAGGATCACTGGAAGCTGAGGTTCGTTTGAAAGATTTGTTTCTGTAAGATATGTTGCCCAAGGGTAAAACTGACTTGTGGCCTCAGGGGGGTGTTGGTGCTTTTGAACGGTTTAGGACAAGTAAACCATCCCCAGCATCAGGGTATGTGTCACTGAGCTTCAGGGTACTGGAGCTCAGCACTTCCCATTCCAGTTCCACCCATATTCCAGCTGAGGATGATGTTTTGTAGAGGAAAGGTTGGTTGCAATGACTGGATAGCAAATTGGTGGTTTGTGGGAGCACAAACCACTGAGGTCCAGAGATCCCTGCGCTACAGAGGGTCCATGAGGAAAGTGTCAGCACTCATTACCTGGGACGTAATGTAGCTGCAGGTAACATAACTATAACGATAGTCACTGCAGTTTCTTCCGCTCCAGCTTTGATAAGATGGCAGGCTCCTTTTCCAGCAATGTGCAGGGTAGAGTGAAAGTTGAGGCCACCCTGCTGTAGGGTGTTAATTGCCTTGCGCTGCTCTGGTTTCCAGCACCAGGAGGTATTTGTGCCCTTCCTTCGAGGCTGGGGAGAGTTTGGAGGTGGAGGGTTCTGCAGGGAAGGTAGGGCAGCACAGGACCCGGAAGTGCATTTGGGCTTCAGCCACCCGTGTCTTCATGGTGGCGAGAGATGGGGCAAGTTCTTGAAAGGGTGTCTTTGCTCAAGCTTTGAAATTCCCATTTCAGGCAGCAGAGAAACACTTGCAGCCCGGGGGGCTGAATTGGAGATGACACTTAAAGGCTTGGGTGATTTAGGGAATCCTTGTGTGACTTTTCAGACTTGGATGGATGTAGGTATATAGGAGTTAGTGTGAACCCGTAGCTGATCAGGAAGCTGCCTTAAAGTGGAGCACTTTCTAAGGGCCTCTGAGCAAATAAAGTGCAATGTAATTAGGTCAGAAATGCCTTGAAGGCCAAAACTAGTTTTCCACTGTTCTCTCTTTTTAATGACACAGTGTGTGCCTTCTGTGCAAGCTCAGTGTGTTGAAAGGAAACCTCCTGACCTTCTCTTGGTACTTCCCTGGCCCATTCCTTTACCGTCACTTCCCAGCTGCCTGTCTCAGCCTGGACCCTGAGTGATCCTCTTTCCCCTCAGAAGCAACCAGGTTTCCCGACTTCAACCGGATTTTCTTTTTCTTTTTTTCCAATTACATTTGATCTCGTGCCAGTTTGTGTCTTAGAGTCTGAGCAGGACGTTTTGTTCATCCTTACTTGGAAGTCTTAGGGATGGCCATAGCTCTAAGGCCACTGTCCTGCTGTCAGAGAAGCAGGGATCCCCTGGTGGAAGGCAGTATAGGGAACTGGGAGCAGGCATTGTTTGCTTATCCCCGCTGGTCCCAAAAGGAAGGAAAAGGAGTGATGCTTGTAACCTGCAGCTGAACCCCAGGTGCTTCTCCCCTTGCCAGTGAAGCCCTGCAGTGGGTGCTCCTTGATCTTTATCTGCCTCCCCCGAGCAGCTCTATGGTGGGAAAAGGCAGTTGAGGTTGGTGGATTCTCCATCAGTTGTGGCAGTGGCTTTGAGCCGGGAGGCTCTCTTGAGGGCTGCTAGCTTTCCAAAAACTCTTCTTAACTTGTGAGTGTGGAGTAAAACTACCTGCCACGCCAGGGAGCAACAAGTGATCATCTTGCTGAGCTGCTGCTGCTGTTCCTCCCCGAGTGCGTTGCTGCCCCTGCACTTACCCGGCAGTCTCTGCAAATATGTTGCTTATTGAATTATCTGTTTGGTTTGTCTCTCCCCGTGGCCGCAGACTGTGTCGCAGGCTGCAGAGGCAGGAGGAGGACAAGACGGATTGCTTCCTCAAGGAGTGCACGGTGGACCCCACTCTCCGAGAACGCCTTTCCCTTCTCTCCCGCACCTTCTGGAACCAGAGGGCAAAGGTGCAAGGAGACTCCATGCTTTTCTCCGATGATATCTTCGCCGTTGAGCCGATGGTAAGCTGTAGCTGAGAAGCTCCCCTCCTCCTCCTGCGCCTCCCTGAATGAGGTCACTTGGCAGATCCCTGCATCAGCTGCCTTCATGTGCCGAGAGAAAACGTCAGGTTTCTAGTGAGGCTGGGAGAGCTTGTTGCAAAAACCACTTCTGAACTGCGGGCTCCTGACAGGCAGCGAGAGCCTGCCTAAAGCTGAGCTACTGCAAGGGCTATAAATAAGTGTTCTTAGAGTGTTCAGAGGTATTGATTATTATATGTAAGGGCACACCTGACGCATACTGTATGGGGAGTAACAAAGGGTATTAGAGCACTGTCAGTTCACATATTGACCTGAAGAATGAAATGGTCCTCTGTGGAAAGGAGGCCAAATTCAGCCCAAGTTTAGTCATGGAAACAACAATCCCTTTGTATAACCTGGACTTACACCATGTCTGAATCTCCCTTCCAATGGCATCTGTGAGCCTGGACACAAGACTGGCAGGTTTTTTTTGAGTTGTATGACACATAGGTACAGAAAAATCTTTGCTTTTCTGTTTCTGCAAGCAAAACCCCATGTCTTTCAATCAACCAGAGCTCTGATTCTGAGTATTTGCATGGTCTGAGACGAAGAATGCCTGCTGTCTGAGCAGTGCAAAATCCCTTCTCATCTTGGAGTGAACCCTAGAATAAGCCCAACCTCTTCTTTTTTTAAAATAGGGGAAACTAATTTTTTTTTTTTTAACCAAGGAAGGGGATCGTGTTCTCTTCTTGGTTACTCCTTTAGCCCATCAAAGGCTGAGAGCCAGCAATGTCAGCACAACTGCAGTTTCACACCACTGTAGCTGACAGCAGCATGGTGTGACCAAGAGACTGTGTCAGAGCAGTAGGAGTATTGTAGAGTGGGAGCTGATGAGCTGAGCATGAAGGGCATCGTGCGATGCATTAGAGTTGATTTTGGAGTGTGTCCCAAGGCTCCTGCTTCATTACAGTTGGAGTATGACTCCAGAACTAGCTCAACCCCTCCTTGAGCTCCTGAAGTGCATTAAGGTGAGGTCCCGAAGTCTGGCTGCCCACAGTACTGCGTGCTGGTACTCCATGTAATGATGTACAGACATGAAGTGCAGCCAGGTCCCTTTTCCTTAGACTGGCTGGTACCTCTGAAGAAATCCTGCTGGATTCACTGGAATTTGGTTGCCAGTTGGGTTGCTTCGTTGTAGCCCTAATTTAACAAAATGCCTCTCCCGGGTGCCAGTAAAGGTAAGGGACTTGGACAGTTTTTTGCAGCTGCTTCCAGACTCTTTTATAAATTTTGTTGGCAAGTGTTACTTGCTCCTTGCTCTTCACTGATGCTCTAAATATAGGCTACAGGGCTGTGGTTGAAAACAAGTCACGTAACATTTAAAGATAAATGGTTTGCTGTCTGCTTCTGTTTTAGGAGGGAGATGTCTGGCCAAATTCTTCGGCTGAAATCAGGGTGATCTTTAAACCCCGAGAAGCCAGAGTGTATCAACAAGCGGTCTACTGTGAAATCTCAGGTACAGCTCCTTTCTCCTGCTTCTGTTACCCATGGTGAAGGCGAGGCACAAATAGTCTTCCAGCCCCCTCGGTTCTCGGGTAGTTGCTGGGAAGGGTGAGTGGTCAGCAGGTCAGGGCTGGCACATGCCCGCTGTCCCTGTGGTTTCCAGGTGATCTCCTGTCCAAGGCCAGCCCTCGGGATGTCTGGCTACAAGCTTGGATCACTGGTCCCAGAACAACCAAAGCAGTGAAGGGATAAGCTTTCATGCCATGGGTTTGCCAGCATTTGCTCTGCTGCGAGGTGCGTGGAAAGGCCAAAGAATGACACAGCAGAACAGCTTTTGTGGACGAGCACTAAGCCCCTATAGACCATATACTTCCAAGATGAATCTTTATTACACGGATGCATCATCAGACTCCTGAGGCAGCAGGAGCTGAGTTACAAATGTGCTCCCAGACCCTGGATCACCTCCCGCTCCCCAGATGCTGTCAGACCTCAGGTGACTGAGCCCCGCTGAGCGCGGGGTGTCTGCAAAAAGACCACTTCTGGCCAGCCCGTGCTTCTCTCCCTGCGTGGGAATTGTCACCTCGTGGCTCGGAGTCTCCAGTGCATACGGGTAGCGTTGCACAGGCCTTGCTGTACTCAGCAGGGTGAACGTTCTCCCTGGGAATCGGAATCGGAGCAGTCCGCTGGACAAGCTTTATGCCCATCCTGTCTTACGGAAGTGCTGTCAAGTCTTCTTCTGGGAGCGGTGACTGTTGATGTGCGTATGGCCGTTAGCAGGGAGCTTCGCCTTGCTTGGGCTCGTAATTCTCGGCTCCTGTGCTGTTGTCTCTGATTGCATCAGTATAGATGGCAGATTTTTATCTTCAGTTCTGTTTTGTGAGCTTTGTGCCTTCACTGAATGGATTTCAAAGCTCATCTAAGTGTGTGGGAAGAAATTCAGAGATTGTGTTTTAAACTCAGCATCCCGTTTTCAGGGTGCAAACTGATGACTAAATTAGAAACCAGCCCAAGGGCATATGTCCTGAGGGAGGAGAAGGGTCCCATATCTTCTCCTGGAGCATCTAGAGCTGGTCCCATCCATCGCGGAGTCAGGGACTAGCATTGAGGCAGGCTGGAAAATCCAGGGCAACAGAGGGAATTACTGTACTGAAACGGAAATCTCTCCCCAGGCCGAGAGACCAGGCTGCCCCTGCGCATCAAAGGTGAAGGCATAGGGCCCCGGCTCCGCTTCAGCTTTGACCAGCTGGACATCGGGAAGGTTTTCATTGGATCAGCCCACAGCTATGAGGTGAGCAGGAGGGGTTCGCAGGGGTTGGGCTGGATCCTCATGGCTCCTGGGGCAACGCTGAGCTGAGCCTCGTGGACCTGCAGGATTCCTGGCAACTCAGGCAGTTGTAAGCAGGGAATATTTGACATACTAGTCAAATTTGGGGGGTTTCACAGAATCTGAATACTTTTGATGGGGTCTGAAAGGTGTGCATTTTCGTGAAGGCCTAGGCCCTGCTTTTTGGCAATCTCCATTTGAGATCAGCTGGGAGGCTTCATGCAAAGAAAAAACCCCTTGACACATGAAAGCAGCACTGGGTCAAAAGGATAAGTATTCAGAGGCTTTTGTTTCAGCCCTAGATGCAAAGCGCCTTTGTACTCTGGCTCTTAAAAAGCAGCTGGAACAAATTTACTGTGTTTGAACTCAAGTCCCTTGCAAAGAGTTTTCAGTTAAGCGCATCCTACCAATTCCTGGGAGTCGGAGGAAAGCCATCCAGCCTCCTGGCTCAGAGCTGTCCCTAGGAAAGAAATTGGGAGTGCTTCCCCTCGCTGACGAGCCCCTCACCACGCTTCGGGCTTGGTGCAAAAGACAAAGCATGTCTGGAAATGAAGCAAAGGAACTTTCTATATATTTGCCTCCCCCCAATGGTGTCGAGTCTTCTGCAAAAAAAAGATAGAGCAAATGAAAGAGGTAGAAGACGAGGCAATACATCATGCCAGACGCTTTCAAAACCTTGACTGTGGCAGGGAAGGACACATTAAGGTGTTTTCTTACGGAAAGATTGTGCTGTCTGTGCATTTTTAATGCTGATACTTTATTGATTCTCTCTCTATCAATTTATGATTTTCATTACTCGAGAAAATATGATTAAGTAGATGAAGCTGTTAGTGCTTTCCTAAGCAGCTAGACTGGAGGTAAACCTCAGCTCAGCGTAGGATCCCTAAGTGCAATTTGTAACTAAGGTGTAAAACACACAAGAGGCGAGAGTAGTGTTCAAGTTACCATTGTGGAGTTTGAATACATGCATATTTTCAGCAGCAGCTGCAAAGTTGAAAAACAAAGGACGTTTCTATGCTTCTGTCTCAGTTTTTCTGACAGGTTTTGCAAGGACAAAAATTAGGGAAAAGAAATTCAAAGCAGATAGCTAAGTCCACGGAAATGGCAGGATTTCACCCTGCAGCAATCAGAAACTTTACAGCTTTGCTTTGGGTATGTTTGCTGGTGACTGACAGCGTGCCGGTACTCACAGGCAGATGTGGGCATTTCTCGCCCAACATGAAAAGAGCTGAATTTCAACAAACGCTGCAGGATTGTGTCAGTTGTTCGAGGCAGTAGATCTCTCGAGCATTCAACAAAATATGGCTTGGTTCTAAATTTGCAGTTTATTCCAGTAATGGTAAAATCTTAGATGGTGGCTGTGAATATTTAGGAAAGAGAAATTCTTCGGAATAGATGGAGCTGCTGTGCACCTCACGCTCATTCTTTCCTGACATGTCTGTTGGAGCAAAGACTAAGAAAGTATCACCTTAAAGAAAAAAGAAGAGAAACCTAACTTCTATACTGTAGCAGAGTTGGGGAGTGCTTCTGAAGTTGGTTATAGTGCTGGCCTGAGGGGTCTTCTACATGCAATGAAATGCAATGGAAGCTGACCATGTTCTGCCCTTGGCAGGACCAGGCTCATCAGGAGCAGAAGCAGTTGTGTGATGATCCACTAGTAACTGCCCTTCGTTGCTCTTAGGGACAGGTCTGAATCAACTCGCTGATGCTGAGCAGGTCCTCTGCACTGCAAGTCAGAGTGGACTGCTCTGTATCAGTAGAATAAACCCAGCGTGACTCTGTTTGGATGAAGTTATCACTGCTTTGCATGTAAAAACCCAAAGGCAGAACTTGTCCTGTTGCATATTCTTTGGCTTCTGCCAAAGAGCAGCACATGGCATCTTCTGTCTTTTTACAGATGTTACTTGTTTAATGGGAAAACAAGTCAGCCTTCTGTAAGAAAGGAAGATTCCTTATGTATTTCCATTTCGCTTTCTTGCTGCTGCAGGCGGTCCTGTTTAACAAAGGAGCCATCGATGCTTTCTTCCAGTTGGTCCCTCCAGCTACAGCTCTGGGCTCCTGCTTCACCTTTCTCCCCCAGGAGGGCACCATTTTGCTGGACGGGCTCCAGGTCATCCGGATCTTCTTCAGTTCCACCATCCTGGGGCAGTTCACAGAAGAATTCAAGTTCAGTGTGAATGGATCCCCTGAGCCTGTGACCTTGACTATCAGGTGAGGAGGGTTATAGGAGCTTGGTGGGCACATCTGTAGCTCTCTCTGGGTAATCAGCTCCCCCCTACCTCATTTTATGATGGAGCAGAGAAAAAAGGGGTTGTCTAAGGTCTTTGTCAGCAGCAGGTTCCTTTTGTGACCCTTTGACATCTCTGTGTGAGGACCGTGGGGCTTTAAGTGACTACCCATGCTGGAAAAAAGTTTGACTGGAGGCCGTACGGGAAAGGTGTGGAGATGCCTGCTGCCTTGTCCCGGTACCCAGGAGCTGAAGTGACTCCTTCCTACAGGTAGCTCATTCCCCCTTGGGCCATGGCAGACAGTGTGATGGTATCAGCTTTGGGCAGTAGATGGTCTGGGATGTCCCACTGAACACCCAGCAAGGCCAAGAGGACTTTGGAGAGGGGCCAGCCTGGGTGATTCTGCAGCCAGAAGCAGTGTTTTTAAAATCCTCTGTTAACATTCCATACAAAATGGGTAGCAGCAGCCTCAACATCTTCTCTCAGGCTAATGCGTTGGGACAAGCTGTCCTCCCGGCTCTTGTGCAGTGAGTGCTATGGTACCTCCTTTCTGCAGCCAGAAACGTGCTGATGCGGGAGACGGGAAGCTCTGCAGCAAGTACTGTCACAAGGACTTGGGCATCATCCCCTGGGCTGGTGCCACTGCAAAAGATAATCCTCGCTGAGCAAGAGGGGAGAAGGGGGAAAAAAAAAAAAGCTGATGAAAGGAGAGGCAAAGCTCATTTCTCAGGACCACAGCAGCATGTGAACTTGTCCCAGCAAGTCTTAACCATGAGCTGCTGGGATCATGTGGTGTAGGCAGGGAAGCTGGTGCTGGGTGCTCTGGAGCTTTGGGGCTGGCTGAAGTGGTCCTTTTTTCCCCACTGGTGCCCTGGCTGCCAGTGCCCAGCACGTCCTCCCCTTCTCTGTGGCCACTCTGCCCTGTTCTGCCAGCACAGCCCTGAGCTCGGTGCAGGCCTTATGTCTCAGTGAAAGAGGATTGCTGGTCCTTTTTTATTTATTTCTTCCCCATCCTTGTATTCCTCCTTTCTAGGTGGTGGCCCCTATGCAGCCCATCTGAGGGTACCCCAGCATGCCCACCTGCTCCGGTACAGCTGTCCCTCAGCAGTAATTCCCATTGCAGTCCACTCTGCTCTGAGATGTCATCGGCCTCCTTGATTTCTGCCTCGCCTTTGTTTCAAGGATCCCTATCCAGTCCTTATCTCTCATTCTCCAGCCCCACAGCTCAAGCAGTTTGTTTTCAAAGGCCTTTGAGATGTCCACCCACCAGGTCAAGCTGAGCCTCCCTCGTCAGGAAGTTTTAAGCACTGGATTTAGTCCTCCATGGAGAAAAACTCCCAGCTCTTTTGAATGGAGGCGAGCTGGCTGGTGGGAGACTGGGCTGCAAAGGAAGGAAGGAATGGGGATGAGTGTTGAAGTGGTTCCTCTCCCACCTTGTGTTATCTTTCGTGCTCTGCAAGGACCCTGATCTCCCTTCACAAGTGCATTATCTAATGCAACTGCAAAACGCAGTAGTTGCCAAAACCACTGCCCTTTCCCCCATTTTTTCGCGAGCTGTGCTGTTATCAGCTGTGGTGCACGGAGCTCTGGGTTGGCTCCTTGCTCGAGCCTTCTGGGCAGTCATTCAGGTTTAACTTACCTGAGTACAGATACGGTGCACTCAGCAGAAATGGCAGTCATTTCTCCGCTTGCCTGGCAAGGCTTATCCTTGGCAGTTTCCCAGTGTGATCCCCAGTCATGGTTGGTTTGGAGGTAGTTTTCCATCGTCTCGTGGCAAGTGCTGTGACGGAAAGCATACCTGCTCCCTTTGCTTCATCCAAAGCAAGGTGTTAGGGCTTGGGCGGTGAGGTCTGATTATGTGAGGTCCTTGGAGAGGGAACTTCATCATCATCATCATCAGGGATTTGCTCCCTGAATTAGTCTCAGGAACTGCTTCAGCTCCAAGAATCGAGAATTAGTATTGGACTGAAACTCCTGAAAGTCAGTTTTTGAGTGCTTTTTAACTATGCAATCAGAAGATGCCGAAACCATAGGTGATTTTTCTTGGGAAGGAACCCAACCTTACAAGGTCCTGAATGCTTGTTTCTTTGGTGTTTAGAAAGGGATGCTGGAAATGGGACACCACGGATGAACGCAGGTCCCTCCTGCGGGATGCTGGGGTCTGTTCATGTGCCGAACAGAGCCAGTGGCAGTCCTGTGACTAAAACTAGAAGGCAGCATTCACTGTGGTCCTTGATTTTTAACTAAGAGGCAGAGCTGGCATTGATTGTCATCAACCGTGAAATAAATTAATGGCTGTTGTGCAGCTCCAAGTGCTGATTTCAGGGGATTTTGGTGAGTTTTGGAGTTTGGAGCCTGGCTGCTGAATTTAAGGACAGGTGAGGAGGTGTGGTGGGTTCAGGACACCCGTGTTGGGTGGTTGGAGACGTGTGTTGCTCTTGGATGTGTCAGCTGGTGCACTGGTGACAAGCTGATCCTTTTCCCCAAGATTCAGCTGTCCGCTGTGTAGAACTGTTGCTGCTCTTGTTGTGGCCAGTGGGTATCTGGGAGCTCCCCTGGCTTCATGCCTCCAAATCCTGCATGCCTAATGTTTGCATGGATCAAGATGATGTGAGGACAAGATGTTCATATACTCCATGGGAACACCAGTTCCAGCAAAGAAATACCAAAGCAGAGAAGCTGCAGCTGGCAAAGCTAGTACAATGGGTCCACTTTTGTGTGGAGACCTCTGTGTCATCATGTTACAGATGGGGAAACTGAGGCACGGAGCCATCATTTGTTCAGGGTCCTTCATCAGGCCAGCAGCAACTTGGGGGCATACCCTGCCTGACATGGTGCCCTAAGGCACATCAGCAGCTATCAGCTGCTGACCGCTTTGCTTTGGCTGTCTCCTGTCCACATGGATGCCGTGCTGAGCAGAAAGGCGACAGGTTGATTTGAAGCCCGCTGTGGTTCTGAGACCAGCTTTTATCCCTCCGAGCAGTAACGAAAGCCGAACACTTTGCATTTCTCTTTAACCAAACCAATGCCTCCTCTGCCTGTCTTTGTCCTCACAGGGGCTGTGTCATCGGACCGACTTTTCATTTCAATGTACCTTCCCTCCGCTTCGGTGACGTCTCCTTTGGTGACGGAAGCGGAGGCCGGAGCGGGCAGCGGCGGAGGGCGCGGCGCGGCCGGGGGGAGCGAGATGCCTGTGACCGTGGGCCCGTACGGGCAATCACAGCCCAGCTGCTTTGACAGAGTAAAGATGGGTTTCATGATGGGCTTTGCAGTGGGTATGGCAGCAGGAGCGCTGTTTGCCACATTTTCCTGCCTCAGGATTGGCATGAGAGGACGAGAGCTGATGGGTGGAGTTGGCAAAACGATGATGCAAAGTGGGGGGACGTTTGGGACATTCATGGCTATTGGTATGGGAATCCGCTGCTAACCTGGAGCTTGGGTTTTAACCCGGAGTGCCCCGGTCCAGCCATTCCTCCTCTGTACCATAATAAAATCTTTAGATACCTGGGAAAAAAAAAAAAAAGGCGAAGCCACCGAGGGGAAGGGCTCCGGAGCAGAGGATCGCGACGGGGGACCCTTCCTAGGGCGGCTAACGGCGAAGGCGAAAGCTCAGGGAGAGAGAGGGTGCCCCAGCCCGCCCCCACACCGCCCCCCCGAGCCGGCAGCGCGAGCTCCTGACGAGCGGCAGCTCTGACTCAGCGTGGGCGGGGACTAGAGCGGCAGCGGCAGTTTAAAACCCAGAGTGCCCGCCATTTTGGCGAAGCCACTGAGGCGAAGGGCTCCGGAGCAGAGGATTGCGACGGGGGACCCTTCCTAGGGCGGCTAACGGCGAAGGCGAAAGCTCAGGGAGAGAGAGGGTGCCCCAGCCCGCCCCCACACCGCCCCCCCGAGCCGGCAGCGCGAGCTCCTGACGAGCTCCTGACGAGCGGCAGCTCTGACTCAGCGTGGGCGGGGACTAGAGCGGCAGCGGCAGATTTAAAACCCAGAGTGCCCGCCATTTCGGCGAAGCCACTGAGGCGAAGGGCTCCGGAGCAGAGGATCGCGACGGGGGACCCTTCCTAGGGCGGCTAACGGCGAAGGCGAAAGCTCAGGGAGAGAGAGGGTGCCCCAGCCCGCCCCCACACCGCCCCCCCGAGCCGGCAGCCCGAGCTCCTGACGAGCGGCAGCTCTGACTCAGCGTGGGCGGGGACTAGAGGGGCGGCGTTCCAACGCCCTCGGGTACAAGAGCAGCCCCCAGGGAGCGCGAGCGACCCGGAGCGTGGCGAACAGGGCGGGCAAACAGGACGTGGCGCGTCAGAAGGGCGTGGCGCGTCAGTTCGCGCGGGCAGGGCGCAGTCCTGCCCTCCTGGCTCTGAAGGCTCTCCGGACGAGTGGTCACTGCCCCCCCAGAAGAGGCCCCGCCATGGTCTCCACTCGGCCGAAAGCCATTGCCAGAAGGAATGTGGCGACCCGGACGGAGCTCCCGCCCAAGCACGCGGCTGTCCAGGTCTCCGGCTGCCAGGAGTGCCTGAGCCTGTTGCTGGCGCCGGAGGACCAGAGAGACAACGCCTGCGTGCGGTGCGACCAGGTGAACGATCTGCTCAGCCTGGTGGCAGAGCTGAAGGAGGAGGTGGAGAGGCTGAGGAGTATCAGGGAGTGCGAGAGGGAGATAGACTGGTGGAGCTACGCCCTACCGTCCCTGAGGCAAAGGCAGCAGAGGGAGGCTCCACGAGAAGCAGAGGCCCCCTTACCCTCTTGCCACCAGGCAGAAGGAGGGGACCTAGGAGGCGAAGGGGAATGGAAAAAGGTCCCTGCTCGGGGCCGCAGGCGAATCCCCTCCCGGCCTCCCTCACCTTCTCAGCTGCCCCTACATAACAGATATGGGACTCTGGAACTTGAGGGCCCGGCCCACGAGCTTTCTCACTTCTACTCTTCTGATTCTCTCCCCCTCCCCACCTGGGGGGAGTGAGTGAGCGGCTGTGTGGTGCTTAGTTGCCAGCTGGGCTTAAACCATGACACCATGTCCAGAGGGCTGTGGAACATCTCCAAGGACAGAGACTCCACAAGCTCCCTGGGCAGCCTGTGCCTGTGCTCGTCTGCCGCACAGCACCCTTTGCACTTCCCCTTGTTGAACTGCATGAGGTCCCTGTCAGCCCATCTCTCCAGCCTGCCCAGGTCCCTCGGGATGGCAGCACAACCCCCTGGCCTAAGCGCCACTCCCGGTCTGCTGTCATCTGGCAATTGCTGAGGGTGCACTCTGCCCGTCACCCAGACCATTCGTTATGGAAGATGTTAAACGGGATCGGAACTGGTCCTGACCCCTGGGCAACACCACTTGTTCCTGGCCTCCAACTAGACTTGGTGCCACTGAGCAGCACCTCAGGGCCTGGCCGTTCAGCCTGTTTCAGCCCCGCTCGCTGTCGGCTCATCCAGCCCAGTTCCAATCGAGTGACTTGAAGTCCGTATTTAAAAAGAAGAGATTGCAAGATGGGCATATGCAAGCACACTGCTTTCAAAATCCCATGACATAAATTCCTAGGACTGGGTATTTCCACCAATTGCCCCAAAACCTCTAGAGAAGGAAATGCCTCACAAATTACAAATGCAAGGCCAACAGGTGTTTTTAATTCTGGCTTTGGCTTTTCTGCCTGTTGGTTCCAAGGGAGTGTTATTTTTGCAAGGCGATCCCAAAAGCTGAACACAGATTAAAGCTCTTCCTCGAGGGACCTGTGGGCAGGCAGGCCAGCCGGCAGAGCTGCCCGAGTCTCTGGAAGGTCTCTCTGAGCTCTCCCTGGCCAGAGGCAACACTGGGAGGAGGCACAGGGTGGGCTGCTGCTGCCCTTTCTGCAGCTTGGTCCCTGCTGGGGGCAGTTTTAGTGCTTCCTGGGTTCTTCCTCCTCTTCCTCTCCAGCATTGCACAAGTCAGATGCAGTGCTCCTCCCTCATCCAGGGTCGCAATCCACCCCCAGCACCACAGCAGCACCCCGAGTCTTTGTCCGATGTGCATCTCTGGGGTGCTGAAACCCTCCTCCTCCTCTTCCCTGCTGAGGGGTCATAGTCTGGTGTCCACAAACCGGCTTTGGCGATCACAGCCCCGCCGTGGGGATCTGCTTCGCTCTCTGTGCCTCAGCTGAGCTTGCTCCCGAGCAGCCCTGGGTGCAGGAGCCAGCTGAGAGCTGGCATTGGAGAGCCCTGGAGCTGCATCATCCCTTGGGGCTTGGTCACAACATGGAGAACTTGCTCTCCCCCTCCTCCTCCTCCTTGCTGTGCGGCGATAGTCCACGATCTCCAAAAAACGGCTGCGGAGATCATAGCCCCGCCGCAGGGATCTGCTATGCTCTCTCTGCATTGGCAGGGTTTGCTCCCGAGCAGCACTGGCTGCGGGAGCCAGCTGGGAGCTGCCGCTGGAGGGCCCTGGAGCTGCATCATCCCTGGGATCATGGTCATGACTTGGAGGACTAGTTGTCTTCCTCCTCCTCCCGGTTGAGTGGTCATAGTCCGTGGTGTCCACGAACCAGCTGCGGAGATCTTTTCCCCACTGCGGGGATCTGCTGCGGGCCCTCTCCCTGGCACCATGCCTCTGGCAGCGGGAAGAGGGGCTGAACCCGTGCTCCTCTTTGTTGCGGTCTTCTCGCACGGTGCGCAGCGCACGGTCAAACGGTTGACAGCAGACTGGGCACGCAGCTTTCCTTCTGGACACCAGCCTTATACAGGCGCAGGAGAAGCGATGCAAGCAGAAGCCCACGTAGGAGGCGATGCTGAGCCTGCCTGGCCAGAAGGGCCACGGCCAGCCTGCAGATGCTTCCCGGGCACCTGCCCACATCAGCTGGCTGGCACCGGCTGTTGCGGAGGAGCTGCTGTTCGCTGGAGAGTCCTCCATGCCCACTGGCATGTCCTGCAAAGAGAGCTGTGAAAAGGTCCTGCCCTTTCCTCCCAAAAGGACCAGAAGAGTGGGGAAACCCCAGAAGCTGTGGGAGGGGACAGCTAAGGGCCTCCCAGAGGCTCTCCTGGAGGGCTGCAAACGCAGAAGGGCCAAAGACAGACAAACGGGATGGATCTAGGTGGGATGCTTTGAGAGGGAGCAGCGTTGTGGCTGTGAAGAAAGCTGCGGTGTGGGAGGGAAGAGAGAGCAATGCCAAGATCCCAGAAAGAAATCCATTGTCCACCTGGTGCCCTGTCCCACCTCCCCAGAGTTACCTTAGTCTGATGAGGCAGACCCTGTGCTCCCACAGAAGCCAGCTGCTTGCTGCCAGCCCACCACCAACTGAGGGAGGAACGGGCACGTGATGGTGCCGGCGAGGAAGAAGCCCCTTCTCCAATTTTCAAATCAGAGCGCCTGGAGAAAAAAAGAGTCATCTCTGTTTAGGGCTGTTCTTGCAGCCTTCTCTGGGGTTCAGTCATTTTCTTGGAGTGGTTTCTATGACAGAGAGAAGGCACAACCAAGACTACAAGTGGGAAATTCGATTGGGGTCTTCCCACCAGGTCTGCCCCTGTCAGAGCAAGTCCTCGTCTTCATACCCCCTACGGCCTCCGTTTCATAGAATCATAGAATGGTTTGGGTTGGAAGGGACCTTAAAGGCCATCTAGTTCCAACTCTCCTGCCACGTCCAGGGACACCTTCCACTAGACCGGGTCGCTGAAAGCCCCGTCCAACCTGGCCTTGAACACTTCCAGGGAGGGCGCAGCCACAGCTTCTCTGGGCAACCTCTTCCAGCGTCTCACCACCCTCACAGTAAAGAATTCCTTCCCAACAGCTAATTGAAATCTTCCCTCTTTCAGTTTAAAACAATTACCCCTCATCCCATCACTACAGTCCCTGATGAAGAGTCCCTCCCCGCCTTTCCTGTAGGCCCCCTTTAAGTCCTCTTCTCTACATTAGCCAGCTGCAGACGACAGACAAGTAGCAGTTTATAGCAGGGCAGGAGCCTAAAGCCCAGCAAGGGAAGAGAAGGACTGACGTGGGGTAGTTCAGATTTGACAGCACTGAATGATGCAAGTAGTAACTGTCTCCGATGCCAGAAAGAGAAACACTCGGGAGGATGAGAAGAAAAACAGCAAAGCCAGGAAAAGGAAACGTATGCTGAACACAGTTTGCTGCTTGTTATTACCTGACATAAAACAGTAAATAGGCTTGCTGCCTGAGAACCGTGTCGATGCCACAACCATCCACAGACATATCGTTCATCTCATACCACAGTCCATTGCTGGCCTGCAAAGAAAGGCATCGATATCTGGAGATGAACAGCATAGCTTCTCCACAAAAACACAGGCAGAAAACTACAGAACCAAGAGGATGCCAAAACAAACCCAGTCCACCCCCTAAGTAGACCTTCTTCCCCAAAACCTTGGCTGCCAGTAACACTGCCGTGAAAGTTTGTCTTCCCCAGCACACATATTTCCCCAGCTAGGAAGGAAGTTGCTCTTTACCTTTATGTAGCAGAAATAGTGTCCTGCATTACAGCTGCCACTGCTATGCACCAGGACAGCATATAAGGCATAGAGGAGCGGTTCTCCAGCTGTCTGAGATGTGTATGGCCCAAGATCCAAGTACTCGGGATACTCCACAATCTACGGAGAGACCAAGAGAGCTCAGAAATGATCCTGAAATACTACATGGAATAGCCTTCCAAGACTGAAGGCTAGAGGTGTGTAAATACATCTTTTTGGCTCATGAACACCATGTTTTCCCTAAAGCAACACGTCATGGTTTGGGTGCCAGGAAACGGTTCTCGGCCAAAGCAGCTCTGTCGGAGCGGAGTACGTGCTTGTCTTCCCACGGGAACACTCGTCTCCCCGGAAGGGAACCGGAAAAACCCAACATGAACAGCTTGGGAAAGAGCGCACTGCTTTGGCAAATCTCCTGCTCCAGGAAGAGAAAGCTGCACTCCAACTGCGTACGCACCTTGCTGATCTTCCCGCCCATGAAATCTTCAAACCTTTTCAGACACACCGTGAGAACCCTGGGCGCACAATGGACTGTAAACCTCTTGGAGGCGGCAACCATCTTGTCACACCTTGAAACCAAGCACAGAGCCAAGTGCTGAAATGCACCCTAGCCTGCCCCAAGAAGGCCAGACAAGCGCTCATGCGTCACACATCCTTAGGCTATTTTAAGGCCATACGAAAAAACGCTGCGTCTCATGATGGTGCATTAAACCTACGTGAAAAGACGACTTATGCTCCATGACATGCAGCACCTGCACGCAGGGTCTAGCATTAATGTGTTGTTAGGAATCGTCTTACTTGCTACATCTAAAGCAGCTTTCGCCATCCAGCTGCTCAGGTTTCACAAAGTCCTCCAGAGCTTCCGTGACAGATGAGGCTGCCTGGGGGAGGGAGAAAGGAGAGCACTGAGCTGCGGGAAATGCCCTCGCCCAAACGCCTCTTGAGTTGACAAGAAGGCCTGGCTTCCACAGGCTGTTCCACCTCCCACCCACCACCAAGCTCTCTTGTGTTTGCACTATACATTTCTAAGCCAAATGCGTTGGTTTTGGAAAGCTTCAGGGGCTTCGGGATGTCTTGAAGCACAATTACAAACCCTCTTACTTTTATAGCCAAAGGAATATCCAGGAAGGCCTCGTAGGAATCGGAAACCGCTTTGCAGCTCAAGCACGTGACTGCAAGGCAAATCAAAATGCTCAGCGATAGGGGAAGTTGACTGGCTGTGCCGTTTTCCGTCCTTCCTACGCCAGTCACACCATCAGCTGTTTATCACAGGCAGGCAGAAGGGCACAGACAATTCCAGGGAGAGCAATAGCTGTGGAAAAGTACCTCTGGATCTCAGAAAGCCCCCAAATATTTGATGGACGACGGTAGTTGCTTGAGAAGAGATGTCCAAGCTGGAAATAAATGGTAAGGCAGAGAGTTATGTCCTCTGAGAGTTTTGCTTGTTCTGAAAGCCCTGGGCGTACGTTTTCCTTGATGGGAGTACATCACGGAGTCCAAAGGGCTCGGGAGCATCGAGGAGGTAATTTGCTTGTGCTTACTCGCTGCTGCCACTCAGGCAAGCTCTCTGCATGGCATCGACAGTATAGCGTAAGAACTCGTGGGCGTCTTCCTGCATGCCAAGCTGGAAATGGTCTCCTATTACTAAGAGAGAAGTTGTTAGTGGCTGTCTCCTACAAGGAGGGAAGAAAACCTGTAAAAGCACCTGACATGACTTACGTGTGAGGACACTGACGACAGCGCTAGGCTGGATGGCACTGACTGAGGAACACAGGACCTTGTTAACGTGCGCTTCCATTACGCACATCATGCAGAAGCCTGCCTGACGACCTGAAGAGGGAGGGAGGGAAGCAAGTTCCTCAGGTTAGCCAAATATCCATAGCGATGGGAAACCTAATGGAGATCTTGAAGTTCTAAGAACAGTCTCCACCCTTCTTCTCCCAAGGTGCAATGTCCCAACAAGCCCAGGATGCTTTAGTGCCTAGAAAACTTTCTTCCGAGGGATGCTAAACTGACAAAAGTCTTCTGTGCAATAAGCAAAGAGAGCTCAACTTGCAGGAATAGGGACCGAGACCCGAGGCTGTAAAGAGGTGCCTTTCTGAAGTGGAACACACCGAGATATGACAAGAGGCTTCCAGGCTTGAGTGGTTCAAAGGACACCAACTCAGGGCGTTGACAAAGAAGGGCTGCTTTTCTCCTAAATCAAATTCCAGATTCCAGGAATCCTTGGGGAGTGACCATCAGATTGACACGAGATGTTCCTAAAAGTACTCACACGACCGGCTGTGCTCACGAGAGAGCAGGTAGTTGGCCAGAGGGGCTGTGTACGTCAGGCACTGCAGGACAGAGTTGAGGAAGCACGTATTGCCCAGGTTGAGGAGTCCCGCTCCAGCTCCCTGTCGTTGCTGCCAGTCCATGCAAATCTTCTCCGGGGGAAAGAGGATCCTTTGTGGTGGAGCCATTCCCTCGGCAATGACTGCAGGGAAGTGACATTTGAGAAGAGATGAGACCATATTGTTGCACGAAAACATATTTAGAAGTCGAGTTCTCTACGGGGCACCCAGGAAAACCAGCTCTAACCTCCAACACAGAAACACTGGGGGAAGCCTAACACTGCCATTGAAATTTACTGGTCAAGAAAGAGTTTTGGAAAACAGTCTGTCCCCCTGCTTGCGTTGCCAAAAGTCCAACAAACCCACGCTGTGCCTCAGGCTACCTTCCTTTCCCTCTGGAGACTTGAATTGGATTATCGGGTCAAGTCTTCCCTTTTCCTGGTTGTAACTTGATGAAAAGAAGCGAGTCCCTAGCACAGACGGTAACCCTCCTGATGCCAGACCTTTCTACGAGCAATGTCATCTTTCCAAGTCTTGTACAGAGTGGCAGAGGAGTGATAAAACGTGTTTTCCCGTGTCTAATCAAAAACACCTGGGTAAGTCTGGCTGCTCTCAGGAGACGCGCCAGAATTCACACTAGGTTGTCAGCACATCAACATCCAGGGATGGAGCGCCAGCCACCTCCGTTGCCTTTGGGGATGCACAAAGTCCAAGCCTGCTGCTGAAGCCGTTACTCACAGGAGTCGTTCCCCGTTGCGGCCATCGGTCCTCTCAGGAATGGAGAGGAGAGCTCTGGATGACAAAGCGTGTCAGGACACGCTCCAGAAAGAGAAGATCAGTGCCAGTCCTGTCACCTGATTGCAAAGAAATAATTGTAGCCCAACACAATGATTTAAAAAAAACCCCCAATGAAAGGCACAGAACAGCATCCGCCATCACAAGTGTTTCAGTGGGCCCTGTAGCTGCTGCAGAGCTGCAGGCTGATGGCCCCACTGTCCTTGTCACAGGATTCCAACTGACAGCAGTTCCCAAGACCCTTTTGGAATACTGCATTGCGTGTCACCTTCTCTGAAGAGGACCTGCTGCTGACCTGGGGCCAGCGTTAGCAGCAGAGGCCTCTGACTCTCCAGCCCACGCTTGCCCACCTTGTATGCGGGAGCAACGGGCTTCCGGACGCTACTTTAACAGCTACCTTTGCCATGCTCCTTTTCTGTCTCACTTCCTACCCCATCAGCCAGGGTGGGCTTCTTGTAATTCTAGGCTCAGCCCAACGCCTCAGGCTACACTGCCATCTCCCACTCACCTATCCTGGGATATGGTAAAGAAATAAGAATTAGCAAATAGGAACTCTACCCATAGCCCATATCTGGACAGCCTTTAGAGGTGTGATAGCTCAGCCTAGAGCTCGGAAGGTATAGACCAGCCTATAATTTTATCCCGTATCTACCTACTCTATGGTCTCTCCTGAAAGTCAAATCGTAATTACCTTTGAAGGAGGATGGAAGTTGAGGAGAAGTGGGCAGTAAACGACAAATGGTTGGAACCAAGTAGGCACGCAAGTAGCAAAAGAAGGAGCCGAGTTATCCCGAAGGCCAGCTCAGCCCAACTAGCTTTCACTGGCCGTCTTTTCAGGATCCCAAGCCCTGGCCAGGTGAGCTCACAAGCACTGGGTGGGTGCCGCATCACTGCCCCTTTGTGACACGGGGACACATGGGGGCGTGTCCCCTAGAGGCCATGGGGCCACACGGCTGCCACAGCCCGTGGACCTCCCGCAGCTGGCAGCCTCTGGGCTTCCCCATGCGCTGCTGGTGAAGGACTGTTCATCCGCCAGCAGAGCTCCAGCCTCTTCATGGAGCTGCACCAGCCGGGTGAATAAAAACCTGCCCAGGGCTGTAAGCATGCCTGTTCACGGCTTTGGCTGGCACCTTTGGGTTGCTGAGGGTTTCTTTCCCACTCTTCCCAGGTACAGGAATGTGTCCGGGAGACTGGCGTAGCAAAGCACCTGGTCTCTTACAGGTTCATTTCCAATGACTTTTATGGGCCCCCTGCAAGATGCAGCCACGGGCTGACTCTGAACCAGCGCTACCAAAGAAACGCCTTCAGCACCTGCGCTGGGTGCACCTTGGCTGTCTGACAGGCCCCCACCCAGCTGCTCTCCCACCCTGGAGCTCCAAGAAGCCTTCGTGGGCGGCTTTTTAGCATCAGGTTTAATTCCTTGGCCTGCTCGCAGGGCAGTGAGTATTACTCCTGCCCTGACGAGGCAGCTGGTTCTTATTCCTGCCCCACTTGAACTGGCCGGTTTGGCTCTTGCCTCGCCTGGGCCATCTAGTTCTCCCCAGTCCTACTCGGGGAAGTTAGTCGTACTCCTGCTCAGCTCAGGGCACTTAGTTTGGCTGCTGCTCCACTCCAGGAGGCTTTTTTCTTTTTATCCTCCACTTGGGACATCCAGTTTGGCCACAGCCTTGCTCGGGTGGCTTTTTTTCATCTTGTCCCTCTCGGGATGGCTGTGGTTTCTTCTCGTTTTGGCTCATTTTGCCCCTTCCCCACACGGGGTGCCTGGATTTACTCCTGCTCCGCCCAGGTAACTCTTTATGCCCCTACCCAAGTCGGGGTCGCTAGCTTGGCTCCTGCTTCACTTGGGGCAATTAGTTTTGTCCCTGTCCTGCTCTGGGCATCTCGTTTTGCCCCTGCCACTGCCCTGCTCAGAGCGGCCATTTTTGGCCCTGCCACAGCAGGACCGCTGGGGCTCCAGCACCATTTCCCTGGGACCAGCCACCAGCCGAGTGCTGTATTTAACTGTCACACCACAACCTGGCCTTCCAGGACAAAGTCAGCTTGGCATCCAGGCCTCCTCTAGCACCGCTCCTCCAGCTGGCATCTGACATCCCCTCACTACAAGAAGGACATTGAGGTGCTGGAGCGTGTCCAGAGAAGGGCAATGAAGCTGGTGAGGGGTCTGGAGCACAAGTCTGATGAGGAGCGGCTGAGGGAGCTGGGGGTGTTCAGTCTGCAGAAGAGGAGGCTGAGGGGAGACCTTACCACTCTCTACAACTACCTGAAAGGAGGTTGCAGAGAGGTGGGTGTTGGCCTCCTCTCCCAAGTGACTAGTGACAGGACTAGAGGAAATGGCCTCAAGTTGCGCCAGGGGAGGTTTAGACTGGATATTAGGAAGAATTTCTTTACTGAGAGAGTGGTGAGACACTGGAATAAACTGCCCAGGGAGGTGGTGGAGTCACCCTCCCTGGAGGTGTTCAAGGAACGTGTGGATGAGGCATTGTGGGACATGGTTTAATGGGCATGGTGGCGTTTGTTGGTTGATGGTTGGACTTGATGATCTTACAGGTCTTTTCCAACCTTAGTGATTCTGTGATTCTGTGATTCATAGGTGCAGTTACTTCACTGCTGAGCTCATTACGGGGTCAGGCCTCGGGAGCTGGCGGTGCCCAATGCCGGCCAGGGAAGCAGAGGATCCTGGCAGCTGGATGTCGAGCAGGGCACGCCTCTGCAGCCCGCACCTCACTCACACACTCCAGCTACAGCTTGGGCAGCATGGTGTTCATTGCCCTTCACAAAATGCCACGGCAGGCGGGCTTGATGGGCTGAACGTGGCTGAAGGATGCCTGTGCCCCAAGAGGCTCCTTTTATGGAAGGCATCTTGTCTGTATGATGATGTGGCCAGAGTTTTTTTCTTATTTGACTTTTTAATATTATTCCTCTGAGGCTGCCTGGGGAAAAAGAAAAGAAAAAAAAGGAAAGATTAAAAAAAATCATATATTTCACTGCTGTTCTTACTAAAGGCAACAAGGAGCCTGACCAGAATCAGCTGCCAGGGCTTCCAGGCTCTAGGGAGCTCTGGCAGACCTGTGCAGACCATGTCTGCCTTCGTTAGACATTATTGACGTTGGAAACACACACTTGCAAAGCTGTCTGCAGACTTGATCCATTGCCCATCCCGGTGGTATCTAACAGTGCTTGAACCGAGATAAACAAAAAAAAGAAGTGCTCTGACTTGGCGGTCTTTGTTCACTCCAAAAGCTGCTGCAGCGATCCAAAGCTTGACGCTTTGCGACAGTCTTTCTTCTTCCAGAATAAACACTCTCTGGGTGGATTTCAAACACACGTTGGGTCACCTGAGGAGGATCTTCTTGGCCAAGAAGTTTTGTCACCTCTGTAGCTCTCTGCAAGTTCAGAGCACAGAAGGAGACCCAACTAGTCTGTGATGCTCCTGTCAGGCACCGCAAACTGTTCACTGGCACCGCTACAACCCAATGACTTTGCTAGACACAGGGGTGACCGTACAGCCGAGGAGAGGATCTGCCTCATGGCTGTCACTGCCTGCTCCTTTGCAGCATCCTTAACGTTTCACTCCAGCACCTCGGTAACGCCTCCCATGCCGTGGGGACGGAGCATGGAGGAGTGATCCGCAACAGGGCAGCAGGAGGGGGCTGCTCTTCAGCCCTCTTTCGAGACTCCTCCTTTCCACCTCTTTGGCCTGGTTTCCAGGTGCTGCTCTCAATCTCGATGTGCTCGCAGGAGGTGGAGTGTCAGCGCCTGAAGATGTGTAGTAGCCTCCAGGCTGCCTGATCTGCCTTATGCGTTCTCCCTCTTCGATGACCTTGTCTGCTGGCTGCAGCAGGGCTGCTGGCAAAGTGCATGGTGGAAGGACAACAGTCCTGCCTCGCCCTGCCCAGCGATGGGGTAAGGACAGCAGATGCTGAACACATTCACCCAGGAAAACTCTTCCGCCCTCCTGCTGCCCCCAGCCTGTCCCCCCGCTGTCCCTCGCCATCCGACCCAGGTCACCAGCGGCCTCGAGCCTAACCTGCTACTTGGGCCCTGCATTGCTGCTGTCCCAGCACTTAAGAAAGGCAATTAACAATTGCGCTTCTGACTGGTACGCCCTGCTCCTAACCCCTGGTAATATGGTTAGCACAAGGAAGGCCATTTCATGAGGCAAATGGCCGTGCTCTTTGACTGAGCTGGTCACGTATCAGTCCCCTTTCCCCTCCTCATCAGGCCCTGAAGGTCCTGTGCACCAGGCAGACGACTTCTCCCCCTCCCTATCGGCCTCAAGGTTCCTGGGCGCCAGGCTGACTTCTTCCCTCCTTACCGGCCTTGAAGGTCCCAGGCACCTGGCCAACCAGCTTGTGATGACCCCATCACAGAACAGGGAAGCGCAGCAGCACACAGAGCACCGCCTATCAAATCAAGCAGCGCTTTTCCCCTCGTCTCCTCCAAGGGCTAATTTGTGGAGGCCGGGCCCTGGCGGCGGCGGCGGCCCCGAGCAGGAGGAGGATTATCGCTACGAGGTGCTGACGGCCGAGCAGATCCTGCAGCACATGGTGGAGTGCATCCGCGAGGTCAACGAGGTCATCCAGAAGCCAGCGACTATTACTCGAATACCGCTTAGCCATTTCAACTGGGATAAAGAGAAGCTGATGGAGAGGTACTTTGATGGCAACTTGGAGAAGCTCTTTGCAGAGTGTCATGTAATTAATCCAAGTAAAAAGTCTCGAACGTGCCAGATGAACACAAGGTCATCAGCCCAGGATATGCCTTGTCAGATCTGCTATCTGAACTACCCAAACTCGTACTTTACTGGCCTAGAGTGTGGACACAAGTTCTGTATGCAGTGCTGGAGTGAATATTTAACTACCAAAATAATGGAGGAAGGCATGGGACAGACCATTTCACGCCCTGCTCATGGCTGTGATATCTTAGTTGATGACAATACAGTTATGCGTCTGATCACAGATTCTAAGGTTAAATTAAAGTACCAGCATTTAATAACCAATAGTTTTGTAGAGTGTAATCGCCTGTTAAAATGGTGTCCTGCCCCAGATTGCCACCACGTTGTTAAAGTCCAATATCCTGATGCTAAACCCGTTCGCTGCAAATGTGGATGTCACTTTTGCTTTAACTGCGGTGAAAACTGGCATGATCCTGTTAAATGCAAGTGGTTAAAGAAATGGATTAAGAAGTGTGATGATGACAGTGAAACTTCTAATTGGATTGCAGCAAACACAAAGGAATGCCCGAAATGCCACGTCACCATCAAGAAGGATAGGGGCTGTAACCACATGGTCTGTCGGAACCAGAACTGCAAAGCAGAGTTCTGCTGGGTGTGTCTGGGCCCCTGGGAGCCCCACGGATCTGCCTGGTACAACTGTAATCGCTACAATGAGGATGATGCAAAGGCAGCAAGGGATGCACAGGAGCGATCCAGAGCAGCCCTGCAGAGGTACCTGTTCTACTGCAACTGCTATATGAACCACATGCAGAGCCTGCGCTTTGAGCACAAGCTCTATGCTCAGGTGAAGCAGAAAATGGAGGAGATGCAGCAGCACAACATGTCGTGGATCGAGGTGCAGTTCCTGAAGAAAGCAGTCGACATCCTCTGCCAGTGTCGTGCCACACTCATGTACACTTACGTCTTTGCCTTCTACCTCAAAAAGAATAATCAGTCCATTATCTTTGAGAACAACCAAGCAGACTTAGAGAATGCTACAGAGGTGCTTTCTGGGTACCTTGAGCGAGATATATCCCAAGATTCACTGCAAGACATAAAGCAGAAAGTACAGGATAAGTACAGATACTGCGAGAGTCGACGAAGGGTTTTGTTGCAGCACGTGCACGAAGGCTACGAGAGGGACCTGTGGGAGTACATTGAGGACTGAGACTGGCCCCGCATAAAATGAACTCTGAAACCTTTGCCATCTAGAGTGCTCGTGCGATTCAAATAAAACACACACAAGGCGCTACGCCTGTTACACCGCTGGTCTGTAGTACTGGGATTCTGTTTTGTTAACAGAAAATTTAAGTAAATTATATTGTAATAAAGACAAAAAAGGTATTAAAAAAAAAAAACAGGGGAGATACAGACTGGATATTAGGAAAAATTTCTTTACTGAGAGAGTGGTAACACAGTGGAATAGACTGCCCAGGGAGGTAGTGGAGTCACCCTCCCTGGAGGTATTCAAGGAGCGTGTGGATGTGGCATTGTGGGACGTGGCTGGATGGGCATGGTTTTGTGTGGTGTGGGTGGTCTTTTGTGTGGTGTGGTGTGCGGGTTTTTGGTGGTTTTTTTGGTGGTTTTTTTTTTTGTTGTTGTTGTTGTTGGTTTTTTTTTTGTAATGGTTGGACTTGACGATCTTACAGGTCTTTTCCAACCTTAGTGATTCTGTGATTCTGTGAAATGACAAATGGCACCTTCCCCTCCTGCGGGGCAGAGGTTTTCTGCCTTGAGACAACACATAAAATTGTAGGGGAATGGTGTGAACCTCACAGAGTCACCTGGCTCTTCCACCTGCTCTATAGACCCAAAACTAACAGCACTTAATAACAACAGTTTAATAATGGGCAGGTACCCACTGGATGCCCAGTGGAATGAGCTCATTTTCCTGCTCTCTCCAACCCACAAACCCTTTAAAAGCCTCACTGCCAGCCTGTCGTTTCTCCCCCGTTGACACAAGAAAAGGCCATATGGCAACCCATTTCTAAATGGGGAATCCCTTTCTCTGTCACTGAGTCCCAGGCACCCAACCAGCCAGGCTGTGATGACCCCGTCTCAGAGACTTAACAGGAGGACAAACAGGAGGAGGAGAAAAAGAAGGAAGACAAACAGGATCAACTGGTGGATGGCAGGAGGCGGAGGAAGGGGAGGAAGAGGACGAGGAACATAGAAAAAGAATGAGAACAAGGAGAAGGAGAGAAAGAGAAGAAGGAAGAGGAAGAACATGAGGAGGAGCAAGAGGAGGAGGAAGAAGAGGTGGAGGAGGAATGCAAGGAACAGTCAGAAGAGGAACAGGTGGCACAGGACTAGGAGCAGGAGGAAAACCAGGAAGAGAAGAAGGATGAGCCAGAGGAGGCACAGAAGATAGAGGAACAAGATACAGAACAGGAGGAGGAAGACAAGCACCTCTTTCCAGCAATGAAAGCTGTTGCTGGCCCTCACCTTCCCTTGGCAGCCCTTTCAAAGCCCCATCAACGCTGGGGCTTTTCATTTTCCTGGCCACTTCATGGTCCCAACACAATGTCCCACTCTGGCCAGAGCCCAGCTCCAAAAGGACACCACAGCACTGGCTTGGTTGATGCAGCTTTGATTTTCCATTTTCCCAAGGAGAGCTTCACCTCTCCCTGGCTTTGCAGGGCCAACAGCACAGCGCCCTGGTCCATCCCGATGCCGGTCGCTTCCTTAGAGAACTGATGATCAGCACAGTCTGAGCTCCCAGCGAAGAGACCAAGGGCTCGACGTCTTCCTCCAAGGGATTGAGGGCTGCGACAGAAAGACATGGAGCAGAGATGAAACGCCCGTTTCTGCAGAGACGAAACGCCTGTGTCTGCAGAGACAAAACCCCTGTGCCTGCAGAGACCCCCAGGCATCCCCTCCAGAGCACGCCAGCCCACTCGTCTCTTTCCCTGGCCAGGAGGAGCAGGTGAGACCAACAGATCAGCTGGAACCTGCTGCTCCAAATGCCTCTGAGATGTTCCTCTGCCCATGAGACGTTTCCCTGGAGCAGGGCCAGGCATGGCAGGACCCTGCCAGGCTCTGTCCCCTGCCCCACCACCCCTGGCTGCTGACCGGTCGCACCAGCTCCAAGTGCTGGCCCCCATCCCCCAGCACAATAAAGTTGGCTGCTCATCTCATCTGACCTGGAAGATCCCACGCTCATTTGTCAGTCATCCCCCTCTGCCTTTCTCGAGGGGCAGCGTTAGGGGACGGGACTGGGGGGTTGTCTTCTCCCCCGGGGTTGGCAGCAACTTCCCCAGACCTGCCTCCCTTCGGCTGGCCTGGGCCGGCTGCCCAGCACCTTGGCCACATGCTTCAGGCCTTGCTGGCCCCAGGAGGCTGCTGCTCAGTGCCACTCCACAGCAGCGCTTTCTCCCGATGCGATGTTCACACGCACCCCCTGAGCCCCGTCTGCACCCGCGGTCTCTGCCCCTTCCCCACTACCCTGCAACAGCTCTTCCCCTCCTCCGGGCGCAGCTCCGCCATCCCCCCAGGCACTCCCTGCCCCGGGGAGGACAGCCTTGCCCAGGATGCCCTGACTGGGCCCCAGCGCCCTGGCAAGTCCCAGGGAGCGGTGGTAGCGCAGCTGGGCTGGTGGTGAGGCTGCTGTTGGACGTTGGCCACCCCGGGCTCCCTGCTGCAGCCGCCATTCCCTGTCCTGGACAAGTTGGGGGGGGCCCAGCCCGGGGGCTGCCCCTGCTGCCATGGCGTGGCCTCAGCCCACCAGGCTCAAGCGGCTGCGCCCCGCTGGGGCTGAGCAGTGCTGCCAGTTTTGGAGGGAGCTGCCTGATCTGCGGAAAGGTGCCCGGTTTGGGGCTGTTTCTGCATTTGGCAGCTCTTTCTGGACTTGGGGGACCATTCACAGGTTTAAGGTGTGCTCCTGGGCTCGGGGGTGTTTGTGAGTTTGGAGGTTGCAAACAGCTTTTGGGGTGTGCGTCTGCGTCTGGTGCGTTCTGCCAATTTGAGGGGAAACCTCAGGGTTTGGGGGTGTTGCTCTGTCAGGTGCGTGCTGCCAGGTTTCGGGGGTGCTGCCGGGTGTGGGGTGCACCTGGCTTTAGGGTTTCTTCCTGGATTTGGGCAATGCTACCAGGTCTAAGGGTTATTTCGGGTTTGGGGGTGCCACTGGGTGGAAAGCTGTTGAAAGCAGCACCTGCTCTGCTGGAAACAAGCCCTGTCCCTGCAGCAGTGCCAGCAGTGCATCTTAAAAAGTGCTTGGCACCGGTGTGGTCACACTGCGCTCCCTGGTTGCTTCTGTCAGCAGCTCGGGCACCCGGCTGGCCACCCTTGAGAGGAGCTGGGGTGCCACCCTCAGATGTTTTTAACTTGCCCCATTTGAGGTGAAATCGTGTCTGAGTACTTCATGATCGTACACACCGTGCTGTCTGCTCTGCCTCGCTAGTAAATGATGTGTTTCTGTTTGGAGTTCAATTGCCTTAGTCCTTCTTTTGAACCTCTGTTGCAGATCACTCAGGGCCATTGATCGAGGCTGATGTTTGCATTGTGCTGCTGTTTTGCTCAGCTGTGCTGTAGGAGAGAGGCCGGGCAGCACTGCTCCACTGCTAGCTGCTGGGGTAGCTGTGGAGGAAAGAGGATTTAAAAAATCCCTTCCCAAGTCCAGCTGAAGCTCAGGAGGTTTTCTGCCAGGGGAGCTGCCGTGGCACTTACATCACTTGGCAAGGTCTCTAAATTTTCTTGGGTTGACCTTAGTGTCTGCTCTCTAGGAGATTGTTGGCAAACACTGAATTTGCGCAGCCTGTGCTCCTGTTGAATTGTCTTGTCGCTTTTTGTCACAAAGCGGTTTGTCAGACAACTGCCTTGTGAACGAAGCTTCCAGTGGTGGTTCGCTGTCTGGATATTCCGAAACAGGAGAAGGACATAAGTTGACATTTTTAAGCTGGATGGAAACAGCAACTTGACTTTATTAAATGGCTTGGCACATCTCCGATCAGCCTCTGACCTTAGTTCTGACAGCAGCCTCTGCCTTCTAGTGATACTGGCTAAGATCACGAATCGTTAGTCTCCTGCTAGGTTTTCACCTGCAAACACTTCTGTGTACTTCTTCCTGCACCTGCTTTTGTCCCTGTAAAACCACCAGCTGGTCTCTGGGTCTTTTGCTTTGTAGTCAATGATCTTCTTCTGCAGTTCAGTTCATCTGCATTTCTCTCTTATCTCTCACTCCCTCTCTCTTTTGGATAGCTGAATAATCTAATAACCTGTTAAAGAGAAGATTAACCAGGTGCCTCTTCCTGTATTAAAGAACACAGTGTAGGAGGGAAAGGCAGAGGTGTCTCATGAGGAGACATGCAAAAACGCAAGGTGACGGGCAGTTTCAGCCGTGCTTGGCGGCAGTGGTTGCTGTAGCCCTGCGCTAGCTCCGTGCTTCTAGCTCAATCTGGGTGCAAAGGCTGCCTGTGAGTTTCTGGCTTGGTTCTGCCCGTGCCTTTGGTTGGTGTGGGGTCTGTGGGGCTGCCTGGAGTGTGGCTTCATGCCCTGCCTGCTAGGCTGATTTGTCTGCTTTGGGAAGATTTTGAGCTGTTGGATAGGCGGGACTGAGAGCAGGGAAGGCATCTGGCTTTGGGCTCTTGTGTGATTTCGTTAGTGCAAGGACGCTGACTTTTTGGGTTATCCCTGTGGTTCAGTCCAGGTACATCAGCTTCCGAGAAAGGGAGAAGTCTAACGGCAGCATCCTCCCCAGCAAGTTTTGTTCTAGGCATCTGTCTGTCTGATGTCCACTGAAAATAGCTCTTGGCGAGCTAGGGTTGTGCTGAGGGCAGGCAAAGTGGGGCACGTTACTTTGCCATGAGCTCTCCTGTCAGCGTGCCTGGCGTTTTGGTTTTCAGTATTTCTAATTTCTTTGCCTGGTGATTAATGACTGGAAAGCATGGAGGTTTGCTGGAATGGTCTCCCTCTCCTTCCTCCCGTCCACCCTTCTCCCTGGACTCAGCTCTTTGGTACAGAGCCCATAGCAGTCAAATAGGCCTTGAAAACAACATTTGCCATATGAGAGCAACTTTTAAGGTATGGTATCTGGTCTTTCGAGGCCTAAGTTCCTCACAGGGGAGCCCGCTGCAGACATCTCTCTCTCTCTCTCGATCATGCTCTCGGCAGCAGGACGGAGCAGTGACTTTCCCGCTTCCCCTGGGGCAGCTGTCCCAAGCGCCTGACAGGCAAACTGCCCAGCCTGTGTGCGGCAGCGGCGTGTCGAGCAGCGCCGGGCCGAGGGGCAGCCGAGGCGGGAGAGCGACCCTGCGCTCAGCAGGATCAGGCCGCTCTCTCCTCTGCCGCCATGAGCAGCGCTGGCAGGACGAGCCTCCCCTGCCCGGCCTCTGGCTCGGCTGCACCCGGCAGCCAGGAAGGCTGGGAAGAGGGAAATGGGTTTGAGCTGCCCTTACCACGGGTGTCCTCAAACAGTGCTACACCGGTGGGAACTGGTTTAGGCTGGGGAGCGGGGCCCCCCCGCTGCCCCCGGCCCGTCCCTCACACCTTTCTCCTCAGGCTGCTCAGCCTCTGCCCCCTCCAGCCCCACCCCAGGTGGCTGTGACTGACAGGCCACCTCGGCTCTGCTGATTGGCTCAGCCGTGGCCAATGGCGTGGCTGTTGCCGGGCGGGCAGGGGCAGCCTGGGCCTCTCCTCACAGAGCCGCCCTGTGCCCCCTCGCAGGCGAGCAGGGCCTGACCTGGGCAAGGTTGATGTCATTTGTTGCCAAGTAAAAAGGGAGCAGCAGAGCAGCAACAAAAGCAAAGGAAAACAGCTTCCCCCAGCCCCGCTCTTCCCAGGCTCAGCCTCACTCCTCGCTTCCCGACTCCTCGGCCCCTTCTCCCCGCCGAGCGACGCATGGCGACGGGGAAGGGGGCTGCGGGTGGCCCACAGTGCCTCATCTCTGCTGCCCCTTCCTCCTCGCGCTCCTCCCCTGCCCCCTCCGGGCCCCACGGGCCACAGCTCCGGCCAGAGAACCTGCTGCCTCCTGGGCTCCTCTGCGGGGGCCGCAGCTCCTGCCAGGAGCCTGCTCCGGCCTGGGCTCTCCATGGGCTGCATCATTCCCAGTCCACACTGGATCCCCTGGCCCCCTCCCAGGACAGACTGGGCCCTGTCCCAGGCCAAACTGGATCCCCTGGCCCCCTCCCAGGACAGACTGGAATCATTCCCAGTCCAAACTGGATCCCCTGGCCCCCTCCCAGGACAGACTGGGAGCATTCCCAGGCCAAACTGGATCCCCTGGCCCCCTCCCAGGACAGACTGCACACTGTCCCAGTGCAAACTGGATCCCCTGGCCCCCTCCCAGGACAGGCTGCTCCCTATCCCAGTCCAAACTGGATCCCCTGGCCCACTCCCAGGACAGACTGGGATGATTCCAATGTTTGACCTACGTCCATTGAGGTTAGCAAGGGGTTAAAGCGCGGTGTGTAAGTACAGCTCACCAAATCATCCATCTGGAGTAGTGGCTACATGTGTGCTTGTGGTGTTTGGGGGTACTGCAAGAGTATTGGGTTGTAAGTGTTCTGGATGTACGTGATAGAAATTGTGACAACTCCTTTTGCTGCACAAATGCATCATGTTGTCCTGGTAGCATCTCATAAACGGATGGACTTCTTCCTGCCAACTAAACAATGTATTCAACATTCATGTCAGATATGTACTGCCATGTAAACCACAGAAATACTGCTGATTTTTTTAGAGCGCTTCTGCTAATGATGAAAAGCAACTTCCAGCCTCCTGAATTAAAGGACAAAATGAAATGGCAAGTACTTTTCTGTTTCAGTAGATAATGATCATGTAGTTCACTGGGCAATTGATTCTCACGTTTACCACTTCCTTTTACAGGTCCAATAGTTTCCATCATTCTGTGAAAATGGTACTTAGAAAAAAATCCTAAAAAAGGACCGACAGCTGAAAAGTTACTACAGGTATAAATTTATGTATGGGATTTTTTTAAAGTTCTAAAATTAAAATGTGCTTAATATGAGTGGTTGGAATTTTAATCTGTGTTTTTCCTTCTGTCTTTCAGCATCCTTTTTGTTACCCAGCCATTAAATCCAAGTCTTGCTATTGAACTTTTGGATAAAATGAATAATCCTGATCATTCCACTTACCGTGATTTTGATGACGATGATCCTGAGGTGGGAATACATTTTAATCACAGAATCAGATTAAGTTTTCGTTTGCCAACAAAACTAAATGCTTATGATTTCTTGAGCCACAGAATGTTTTGTGATCTGGGAACAGGCTCAAGGGTTGCTTTTACTTTTGGTTGTGCTGCTCTGTCACACGTACAGGCCCTTAGCAAAACTCATTATATTTGGGGGAGAGACACTCAAAGAGAAAGAGATGAAAACACTTTAAAATTTTGTTTGTGGTTGTCCTTCAACAATTTTGCAGCAGTATGTGTGGACTGCTTCTCCAGTCCCGAGTTCTGGCGTGCATTCTGCTTTCTGTTTCTTTGTGGAATTATGTTTCCATTCATCTGCAAAGCAAGCATTCATAAAAATCGTGTTCTACCTCTGCAGAACTTATTCTTTTGTTCCTCATTTGCTTTCTTATGAGAAGGAGAGAACGATCCTGTAGTTGTTTTTGTCAAGCGGTTTGGTATGTGTTTCTTGCAGATTCTATTTTCTGTCTTGGAATACTCTGAAACTCCGTTTCACCTATGGTTTTGTCAGAGACAAAGTTTCTGACTTTCTGCTTTAACAGCTGGGAAGAAACAGCACGCTTATGTAAGATGATAAGCGGTGCAGGACTGAAGTGTTCCATAAACAAGAGAAAACAGATATTCTGTTACTGCATCCTGTCTTCATACTTAACTGTATGTTAGTGAAGACTTTCCAACTATCAATACCGTTAAACGGAAAGGGCAAAAAGGAAATGTTATCTTGATACCAAAGACTCAAACAAATTAGTTAGCATACAAAAAACCCAGATCCCTTTGTGCAAACTTTGTACAGATGAGTTAAGATGATACTGCTACTGCGTTGCACAAACTGAAATATGCATTAGTTTTCCCGGAAACAGGCTGGCTGTGGCGATTAGCTCTATTGGGTTATGTTAATGTTGTCTACCTGGAGACAAAAGTAGACCTAGCACCTGATATAGCCTCTGGGTCTCCTGATAATGGCCGATATGCAAACTTGAGACTTGGCCAAACAGCCAAGTCAGTGAAATGCCCCAAATGGGTGCCCTAAGGCTGACCTACCTCATTATAATGTTAAAAAACACACCTCCTAGCTAGAAAAGCCCCCAACCCAAATAAGCCCCCTACTCTCTGGGCATGCGTAGTGAATTAAAAGAGAACTGTATCTTTAAGATGCAGTAAGAAAGATCCTAACCAATAGTTAGCTAAAGGGTGGGACCAGAAGGCGTAACTAACTTTGTTAACTGTTTAAATACCTTTCATGATTTGAACTGGGTGTGCATGCTAGGAGGAAGGATCCCCCATGCACCCAGCGCTGCAATAAACCAATGTCGGCTTTCTAAACTATCATTTGGTTTGGAGAGTTTTCTTGGTTACGATTTTCGGTAACAATCTTAGCAAAGATAAATGCTGGCCAGCATTGCCTTTACTTGCTCAAATCCAGTGTTTTAAAAACCCTTGTCATGAAGTTAAAGACACTCTACAGATAAAATGTCTCCAAATAATTCTAACTTTCATGTACAAAAACATACATGCAGTCTTTATTTTTAGCTTCCGCTTGATTTCTGTCTGTCTTTGTTGCTATTTTGCTAAAGAAACCTGCTAAAAACCAGGTACACAATACTGGGTTGCAAGTGAATATATTTTGGAATTGAAGTACTTTATTGTTCACTTCTAGCCTCTGGTAGTGCCTCATAGGATTCATTTGAGAAGTAGAAATGGGAGAGAAGAAAAGACACGCTCTGAAATAAACTGTAAGCATATGACAACATTAAATATTCTTAAAATAATCATTGATATTCACTTATTTCAACTCGTATTCTGCATAGCTGACGTATATAGAAACAGTTTTAGTGATATTCAGGAAAAGAAAAACTTATGCTGTTTCACTTACGGATATAGTTTCTAGATGACTATGCAAAAGAAACATTAGTGTAAAACATTTGAATACTCCTTTTGTCAGCACTTCAGCAAATGTCACTATTGCTTCATCTTAACTGAACAGGACGCAACCTGAGCTCTTCTGAGAGCTGGTTGGTATCGCTTCATACGCCACTGCAGCAGGGATATTCGGAGTGATGCCAGATTGTGCTAAGTAGCAGAATGGCAGAGGAAGATTTTTCTGCCTTAATTTAGTCTCTTGTTGTGGTTTTTGCTTTTGAACTGAAACAGTCCTTTAGAAATCAGGAAAGGAGGTGGTTGATCGCTGGCCATTAAAAGCAGACTCCATCCCCCAAACTGAGGTCATTCTTTTGCTTGAATTAAATCAGAGCAATCCTTGGAGCTTTAGTTGTCTTTTCTGAAGCTAAAATTGTGGGAAGGAGTGTTAAAGAGTGTCTGCCAAAGAGCTTTCGTAGAAGATGCGATAAGCTGTCTCCAAACTTCATTCACGGCTCTTTAGTGCTATTGAATCACCCCAAAGAACGTGTTTTCTCTAAATTACATCTGTATTGGTGCTCTAAAGAGGGCACTTCACGTCCTTGTTTGCTGAATGGTTTTCCTCATCCTTCTAATGAGTAAGTAGGTGGGGCAAGTGGCGATTGTGCTGCCTTTGTGACAGAAGAGTACTTTCTGTGCCCCTTAGTTTCCAGCAGGCACAAGTTGGGGGTGTGCCTGTGTCAGAAGTTTCCATCAGTGGGGCTGTGATGCACTCATTAAACTGGATTTGCCTTTTTGGTTAGCCTTTGGAGCTGAATTTGGTCTAATTACAGTCCAACTTAGATTCTTGTTTTCATTTCTCCTCTGTAGTTGGTCAAGTAAAATTTGGTCCACTGTTGAGGGAAGAGACGGAGCCACATCGTGAGTTTGTGAGTTACAAGCAGCGTGGGCTATGCTCTGCACATTATTCCCTGAAAATGTCTGTGGAGGAGGAGAAATCCAAGATGTGTAGCATACCTCCTTAGCGCTACTGAAGTTGGTAGTGAATTTTTCTGACAAGTAGCATATTGGTCCTGGATCTTTTGGTGCCATTGCACTATATGCAGCAAGACCCCTTATTCGTGGGCTCTGCCAGGTGTGATGTACGTGCTAAGCAACAGCCCTTGGTCTTGTGGGTTTCCCCTATGCTTTATACCTCATTGCCAAGTATATCATTCCCTTTATTTATAGAGTTATTTTTTTAATTGTAGAATTACTGTGCATATTCAAATGTTTCTCTCCCTTGTGCTTGTATTGACACTTGAGCCACGCCGAGTCTGGCAGTTGATGTATTCTGTGAAGGTGTGTTGCCAATGTTTTCATCCTACGGACCTGTCAGTACAAGGGGTGTGAGAACTCAAGCAGTGAGGGAAAAGGTGTCTGTGCTGCCTCACGCACACGATTGCAGCAGCTTCCTCTCTTCTGTGGAGACTGTTGCTTTCCACACTTGTGCTCTTGGGCAGTTTCTTCACATTCCTGGATAAAAAAGACACTCCTTTGCTTCCTTACTGCAGACTTCTGTGTTCTCTTTGTTTTTCTAAGGCAGGTGTTGAGGTGAAAAAGTTGGCTTAGTGCATAGGTGGGAGGGACATTGGCTTTGCTCTGAGTTGGTTTTGGGAAGGGTGTGTAGCTGGGAATGTAATTCCTCTTCTGAAGGCTACAAACTACACGTGAGTGGGATTTCTGGCATAGGTTTCCTTGTACTGCTCTGTCGTTGTACTAGAATCTCCTTCCCGGTGCCTTGTCCTTTGGTAGTGGGTCAGCTGGCTCTGGGTGTATGAGTTTGTACGTGATCTTGCTCTTCCTCAGCAACGGCTGGACAGGTAGTCTGCAGGTTCTAGTGCCCGTTGGAGACAGAGGAGAATAGCTTACCACATCTCACATAGGACTTAGGCAGTTGTTTCAGCTATGTTATTTAGACCTTGACACGACTGCATACCAACATCATTTCGGAGCCCTGGTTATACAAGTGTTTCTTAAACATGGTAATGAAGTCAGTGTTTCACTGTAAACTCATCACTGTAAACTCCAAAAGATTTTTGAACTGATTCCAAGTTATCCCGGCTTTGCTCCCCTGTTGCATTGTCTGGATTATAAAGAAAATACAATTGGTAGCATCGTATAGTTCAAGTTATAATGCTTGGCTCCTTAAGAATTTCATTTATTTCTACAGACACAGACTCATAATTGCAAAGAGATGTTAAGGGAGAAGCTGAAGTTTTAAAAATACTTTTTCCATTTCTTTCTTACTTTATCAGTTACTGACCAAACCAAACCAGTTAGCGGACAACTTCATGGGGCAGAGACGTGTTTTCATTGCACCTTAGGAACCTGAGTTGCTAAACCGGGGAGAGGGATTTTCTGCAGGGACTAAAGCACAACTTTGGAGAGCACTTCTTTGGCAGGTGTTGTTGGGAGGGAGGAAGAGCCTTTTCCTACCTTGTGGGTTAGCAATCAGGACCTTTGCACTTTGGAATGGCAGAAGCCCTTGCTGCTCCAAGAAGGGACTTGAATGATGCAGATTAATTCTGCTGATAAGGAAATCTCTTAGTATTGTCTGCTCCTGTTGGAGTTTGGGTATTTGAAACCTGTCCAAAGAACTTGCCTCATCTCCCTGCCTGTAGGGAAGATCCCTGATTGCTTGTTTGGATCTTTCTGAAGAGGGCAATTAACTGGTCCACTGCTCGTATCAGAATGAAGCATGCAGTCCTGATCTGTCCTTTCTAGATAAAACAGAGCTATGATTTTGAAAATGATGATGTTGGGTCTGGAGACCAAAGAAAAACTGTATTTTGTCATTAGATATAGAACCAATGGACAATTTAAATTGGCATGTCAAATGCGAACTAGAGCTCTGTTCACAGAATGGCTGCTCCAGCAAAGAGCCTTAGCACAAAGCAGGCTGAGGGAGAGGTTTGTAACAACCTACACGCTCTGGGAGAGAAAGTCTTTTAAATGCAAGCGGGAGCAAGAGGTGCCTGTCTGTTCCTCCAGCACTAGCAGTGTGGATCCCTTTTCATTACAGCAGTTCTTCTGACCCTTTTGCTTCTGTCTCACTAAAGCATGCTTAAATTTGATGTTTATAAGGCAAAGGAGTGGACCACTGCAGCATGAGGAGTTACTGGTGGTGGTGCCTGGAGATGTGGAACTGACACATACTTGCCTCTAACTGAGGCAGTTTGTCGCTCATTGCCACAGCTCAGGTGGTGAACAATAATCCATTCTTTTGGTGTGACTCGGTAGTGTCTGGTAATGTGACCGTACCCTTCGCTGTGTTTTACCTCCATCCCCAGAACTGGCTTAACATGGTTTGAGTTTCAACTAACAACTTTTGTTTTAGCAAGAAACTTTCGCTTTGTGTATAACTGGCTTTCAGTCACAATGTAAATAACTTGAGTGTCTTGATCTCTGTCTAACAAACAGCCTGGCAGTAGTGATTTTTGGACGATTCAGAAGAAAAATACTACACTGCAAGATCTAACCTGGTATTTTTCATCTTATACCTTTCTTTGTCAGTGTTAGTTTTGTCTTTGTTTTCCTTTTTCAAAGCTCATGTTTTGCCCTGTTGTACTGGTGTTTTCATCTGTGTAAAAGCCATTCAGTATAAGGATGAGTCTAGATGTGTGTTTCTGTAATGTAGGAAGGAATTCTTAGTATGTGCAGTACTGAAAGCATTTCACCCGTATTCATGTTTAGTTGAATCATTTTTATAGAAGGGGCTCAGTATTAGGCACTCATTCTAATTTCTTTATTTAACTGCCTTGCAAAGCATAACTTGTTAATTTTTTTGAAAGTGATTAAAAATAGAAGAGACAGTCTCTTTGTATTTTTGTCTGGTAGTTCCTTTAAACAGTCGCATGAAAGACTATGAAATTATATAAATGTAAGTCTCTCAATTCTCCAGATGGTAATTATGTGACAGAATGAATATACACTGAATAGCAATAACAGAAAGTGGTGTCCTAAGTGTTTTCAGTGGCATTTGGCATCATTTACAGTCTGATACATTTTCGACATTTACTGCACTGCTAAAAAAATTGGTTCCTAGCTTTGCAGTGTAGAAATTACTCTGGAAAGAGAGTTTTCTTATTTCTGTGCTCTTTAGGCACTGTGTAGTTCAAAATGTAATGCTTTTAAGTCTTGGACATCTTCATATACTGTTAAAAAAGTTAAAGAAATATTCTGTACTAGATGAAGAGCATTATTCTGCTAACTTTCTTTGATTTGTGAGATGTTTCATAGAAGTGCAGTGAGGGGAACATGGAAGACTGGGGTGCTTGGGAATGTCTTGGTTTGTTTTTCATGTGGTGTTTTTTGTTTTGGATTTGTTTGTTTGTTTTGGCATGAGTTGGCTTGGTGTGACGTGAATCTGCCAATACCATAGTTACTGAGAGCTTAGACTGTCTTCCCCATTCGTGGAAGGAATTTCCTGTATTGCTTGATTGTAAGAATGTTTCATAAATTGTGTTGAGATTAGTAGCTTAGATTTCTCTGTATGCGGTGGGAGCACCTCCATCGTGTGCAATTGCTCTGGTTTGGGGAGTGTAGTTTTGGTTTTTCGGTTTGGTTTTCTTTTGGTTTCATCTTCTCAGTTTAACACTTTTTAAAACCTGCCTTTTTCAGCATACTTTCAGTGTTTGTCGCATGTCTTGCTAGCCTCGTATCTGGGGGTCTGAGAGACAGCTGAGAACATGTCTCCTAACTGGACTGTCCTTTCCCATCCTTCTTTTGCCCCATGCCGTTCAGTACCCTCTTCAAAAATTATTACTATGACCAAGCTTATAAAGTACTGTTGTTGTCCCATTCGTGGGAAGGTTTTTAAAGTCAATCGACAGCACTTTCTGTGTTTCACTGCTTTCTTCACAACCTCCTGTGCTCATTGTGAATCAAAGAGGAGAATTCTGGTTTGGTGGCAATGCTTCACCCATTTCTGAGGTTTTTCCAGTAAGACCTAATCCTTCTTGAAACTAGGAGAACTATTTAGTAGTTGGTTCCTTCTTCTGTTGTGGACCAGCACACACTGATCAGACTTTCTCTCTCTGTCTCTGTCCTTCCCCCACTCCTCGCTCCTGCTCTGACAGTATTGGCTTCGGCTATGTTCACTGAGGGAAGTGTTATATGGATTTTTCAAACATCATCAAGAGGAAAAGACTAGTTTTTCAGAAGCATAATATATCACCTACTACTGTTGGGGTCTTTCCCATGCTGTTTTACTGGGTTTATAAAATACCTTATGAGCAGCAACTCTTTTGCGGAGCAACGTGTCTCTAAGATCCTACCCCAAAAAATCATCAGAAATTGAGACATATTTGGGGCATCATGAGTCATAAAAGGTATACAGTCGAGGTTGGGAGCAAATCTGGGGAGTGCGTGAGAGTTTTTTTACCTATTACCTCGCATTTGGCACAGCTGGATGGATCATATGGCAGCTTATGCAGTCACCATGCACATTACCTTTTAAAAACTTGACAGCTACGATGTGGTTACCCTTAAAAAGCATTCCTCTCCTTTTCCTCTTCCCCCTCCCTCTGCCGCTGTGCTCCTGAAACAGCTACCTGGATCTGCCAGAAGGATGGAGAAATTCAGTAAAGGTCTTTTTTGCAGGGAAAATTCCGTGTCCAAAGCCCAGTATCCCTTCATGCAAATGGCAAACAGACAAGAACAAGATAGTACTCCTCTTTGATCTTCTACAAATGTACCCCTTTGATTCGTATCTAAAGACAGAATAACAGAATATTGTGCTCTAGGTACAGGGCTCTTCTCTTTTTCAGGGTAGATCTTTTTTAGTTTTTCTGCACCTAGACAACAAGTTTCTGAGGAACTTACTAACTTGGGCACCTTCCGCCGTTTCAGATTGCCTTGCACATTCTGCTTCCTGTCATTTCGAGTTCCTCCTGTTTCTATTCCAGTCATTGCACTGTGTTTTGGCAGCTGTTTTCTGACAATCTCGTTTGCCTCAGGAGCAGCAGAGGTACACCGGTCTTTAAAAAAATAAAAAACAAAAACAGTCTTACCTTCCTTGCACACTAGACTTTATGTAGGGTAGACCTCAAACAAATGCTTCTCCCATATTTTTCCCTGTCTTTCTGTGTACTTTAAAATCATTTGTTTGGATACAGACTCAAATAAGTGGGAGAGCTGAGCATTGCATTTGCAGTGAGCTCAGTAAATGGTTTAGATCAAAGTAATCTTCTCAAAAAATATGTGCACCTTTGCTCTGGAACAATTTTTGAGTTTTATGCTATTGATCCTGGGAGAAGCACCTGAAAATCCAATGGCTAACGACATGTATGAGTGTTCATCTTGTATTGCGGCAGCCACCACGATGACAGTCTCGGGAATCTACCTGAGCTGGTGTAGTAGGACCCAATTTCTGTCAGTTGAAATGTTTTTGCTGTAATTAAGCCTATGTTCAGAAGCAGTCTCAAGTACGTGACATGCTGAGGAAGAACGTGCAGCTTCTTTCAGGTTCTTGTTTCCACCAGGTCGGTTCCCCGTTCGGGTTCCCTGTGTGGCGTTGCAATGGCTGTGTCAGTGTGGTGGAGGGAGGTGCGTGGGGTAGAGAGAAGGCGGGAGTAAGGGCTGTTAAACCCAGCTTCTGCAGAGCTGTTGCTGTATGTGTAAGTGCATCCACCTCCCAGAGGTGACGTGTTGTACTCAGCAGTGGTGGCGTCAGTCCAGGGGAATCTGTACGAGAATTTGGCTTCTAGCCCCAGAAGCCCCATTTCTGAGCAACAGAGCTTATTGTTGTTCTGATTCAAAACAAAAGGTCATGTTGAGCAAATAAAAATATTTTCATTCAGGTTATCCTTATCTGCAAGGAAGTATTGTGGCAAAAAATCTTTCTTCCCTTTCATAGTGAGCTGAAAAATAATACCAGTTTGTTACAAATCTGTAATATAAAAACTCATGTATACACTGCATGTGGGTGAGCAGGCACTTCTTTATTGCAGCGCTGGACGCACAGGGGATCACTCCACCACGTGTGCGTGCTTAGTTTCTCTGCTACAAAAGTTATACACAATCAAAGTATACATATTCATCATATTTCCAGGAAACAATTAACATATTCATACGATTTCCGAGAACTCGTTAATATATGTAAAAGCTCGTGAGGCATGTGCCTTCAGGTACACAGGTGGTCGTCTAAGGTCCTCTGGTGGTCGTCCATAGTCTTCCTCATGGTGTCCTTTAGTTGAATGCCATCTTTGCTCAGGTTGGTTGCAAAATTCCATTCTTGGAATCTTCTTAAGTTTTCCTCGGTTTACTGACCAGGTCTACAACTTATCATTCTCTTGACAAGCAAATCCTGCCTATTCACAGTGCTACATTGTTCAGCAGTTAGTTTATGATGAAATCACAAATAGGTCATACCTCGTTACCTTCATACAGAATATATAAAATTTAATTTTTATTAATCGCTCTCTGGATTATACTATTCTATCAATATCCATCCTTAAAATAATCAATGGTTATTTCTATTAATATCTATTGATTGGCATTCTTGATATTTGAATCAAGGTGGGAAAGGTAAGGAATTTTCCAAGCAGCATCATTGGTGCATATCAGGTCACATTGTCACGGGACTCAAACCAGACTTTTCTATTCAGTTCTTCATCGTTCCATCTCATTACTGTTAGTTCCTTAGTATGGAACAGCGACTCCCTGGTGAGGTTCCTATGGTTATTGTTTCTAACTGAACAATCCTAACATATGCATTTGTATTTTATTATTTTATTTATTAATCAAATTTAACCGTTCTATATGATTAATTCTTGATTATTTTTTTAAAAAATCAGAGTATTTACAAAAGTTCCCCCCTGTGAAAGTTTTGAAAATTATTTCAATACTTTCATTTTAATCCGTTAAGCTGATTATGTGCATCAAGTATAGATGCGAAACGAGTTAATCGATTCATCATCCTCCAATTTATGATATGTAGTATTACTGATAAAACAAGACTGATCAAAATCAGTATCAGGAGAATAACGATGGGGTGGCATAACTTATTTAGGATGCCTGTAGCAGTAGGTGACCATCTGAAAAGAGTGTCCCACCATTTATGTTCTGCACCTTTTCCACCCTCTCTAAAACACAGTGTATTTCTTCCACATTGTGATGAACAGTTATTAAAGTTCTGTGTCTGTTTCCCTTGACCTTTTTCAAAATTTTGATTAAATCCTGGTTGTTGTAGCAATTGTTTCACTAAAGTGAGATTCATTCCAATGGGTGCAGGCAACAGTTCCTGAGTTAATGTATAATTAGATTGCAAGAGCTGGTGAGATGTGACTGGAGCCAAGTAAGAAAAATCACATCCCGTGATTTCAGTGAAATTACAAACACAAAAATTGGAGTGATTCCTAGTATGTATAACTACATCATCTACAGATATAAAATCACAAGCTGTTCTCAAACATACACAGCCCTTACCAATACATATATATAAGCAGTGTTTCAGGGTTTTCATCAGGGCGAGTTTCAAAATGACTCAAAATGATTTTGTTCAGTATCTAAACAGATATCCTGACCTCTGATTGCATTACCTTCACAGACGAACCCTTGTTGTTCTCGTACAATACAAGAATCCAAATCCACAGGTTGCCATTTCTGTCCCACTTCTTGGGCCCATACTCTATGCTCAAATGGATAGAGTATGGTTCCATTGTGATTCAATCCTAATGCAATAACAGGGTAGATGGAATATATTGAAGCATTATGTATAGTTAATACAAAAGTTGTGGCTGTACTTGTGATGGGATCGTGGGTAAAGTTTACCAAATTCCACCAGGACTGGAGTTTTTTCTCTAAATCAGTGGCACTATCTCAAATTATTTTCCGAATCCCGGTGGGGAGATTGCCTTCTTCACCCTCTCTTATGATTGAAGCAGCCACTGATTGCGCCCACAGTTGAGCCTGGATACAACTGAGAACCAAAGATAGGTTATCTTGGGCCACACCGAGTGCATCTACAACGAAATTCATGGTCTTCCACATTCACCTTTTCCCATTTTGGTAATATGTTTGACAACAGCCACTGGTTAGTTTCTAAAGTCAATAGGGAAGATTGCAAAGGCCGTTGTAATTTAGCCAAGTCACTAGATGTAGTAGCCAATTTGTCTCCTGACATATTTTCCTAATTTGCCTTTTTAATGTCTGATTCATTCTTTCTATTTTTCCACTTGATTGAGGCCTCCAAGGGGTACGTAAATTTCAGGTAATTCCCAGAATTGTACTAATATTTTGTACTACTTCTGCAACAAAATGTGGGCCTCTATCAGAAGATATTCTAATAGGTACCCCAAATTTTTGAATTATTTCTTGTAACAACCATTTAATGACTTCCTTTGCTTGATTGGTCTGACAAGGAAAAGCTTCAGGCCATCCTGTAAAAGTATCAACCCCCACCAGAATGTCTATCGATACCCTTTTTGTCTGGGTAATTCTGAAAAATCAATTTGCCAATAATCTCCAGGTTGTACTCCCGATTTCAAGGTTCCCATTGGAACTTTTCTCTTTATCACCGGATTGTTTCGCAAACAAATTTCACACTTGGCAGAAATCATTTTAGCCATTTCTAACATTCTTACAGAATGTTACACCACATATCTCTTTAAAAAGGTGACTAATGCTTCTGGACCCCAATGGCACTCTTTATGTTTTGTTTGTAATATTTCTCTCATCAGAAGTGGGGGAATTATTACCTGTCCCTGAACTGTGACCCACCATCCTGCTAAATTTCTTTTTGCGTCTAATAACTTCCCTAGTTTCTCATCTTCCTCTGAATATTTAGGTTTCTCTTTCGGTAATGTAATGTTCTTTGTAGGGATTAATGCCATTTGTAAGGCATTCCTTTTTGCTATTCCTTTAGCTGTTCTATCAGCTAATCTGTTCCCTATAGCTTCTTTCATATTTTCTGATTGATGTGCTTTACAGGGCATGATTGCCACTTTGATCGGTCGCTGGACTGCTTGTAACAATTTCAATATTTCCTCTTTGTATTTGATGTTTGCCCCTTGAGAGGATAATAGTCCTCTTTCTTTCCATAATATCCCATGGACATGCACTACACCAAAAGCATACTTTGAATCAGTCCAGATATTTACTTTCTTTCCTTCGCTCAGTTCTAACGCCTTCGTCAAGGCTATCAGCTCTGCCTTTTGCGCTGAGGTGTTGCTGGGCAAAGCATTAGCCTCTATGACTGATCTCTCCGTTGTTACCGCATACCCAGCGTAGCGAACTCCATTTTCCACAAAGCTGCTACCATCTGTGTACAGTTCCCGGTCAGGATCCTCCCATGGTGTGTCTTTCAGGTCCTGTCAGCTGGAATACACCTGTTCGACAGTAGCTAAACAGTCATGTTCCAGTTGTCCTTCTTCCTGCACAGGATTCAGGAAAACTGCAGGGTTAACTAGGTTAGTTGTTTTTAGCATCACATCATCTTGCTCCGTCAATATTACTTGATACTTCATCATCCTGCTGGGAGAAAGCCAGTGACCCCCCTTTTGTTCCAAAACAGTCACCACCATGTGTGGTACATATACCACTATCGTCCGTCCCAGAGTTAACTTTCGGGCTTCTTGTGTGAGCGTTACCGCAGCAGCGACTGCCCGAAGACAGGTCGGCCATCCTGTACTTACTGTGTCCAGTTGCTTGGAAAAGTACCCCACTGGTCTCTTCCAGCTTCCCATCCATTGGGTCAGCACTCCCAGGGCCAGATGCTGCCGTTCATGAACAAACAACTGGAAATCTTTAGTTAAATCCGGAAGTCCCAAAGCAGGAGCAGTCATCAGGGCCTGTTTCAGATCTTTAAAGGCCCTTCGCTGTTCTGGGCCCATTCAAAGGGAGGTGTCCCTTTCTGGGCCTCATACAACGGCTTAGCTATTAGACCGTAGTTCATGATCCATAGCCTGCACCATCCAGTCATTCCCAGAAAGGCCCTCAGTTCGTGAACATTTTTCGGTTCTGGTATACATACTACAAATGGCGTCTTCTCGGTTTGTTCCCAACTGTTGTTGTCCTTTTGAAATTTCAAAGCCCAGATATATTACAACTTGACTTGCTGCTTGAGCCTTGTTTCTGGATACTTTGTACCCATGAAGTCCCAGAAAGTTTAAAAGGTCTATCGTTACCTTTACGCAGGTTGCTCTGTCCTCGGTGGCGATCAGTATATCATCCAGGTATTGCAAAAGTAGGTGACCAGGTAACTCTGGATGACTTTGTTTCCACATCTCGAGCTCTTTTGCCAGTTGATTGCCGAAGATGGTCGGGCTATTCTTAAATCCTTGTGGTAGTCTGGTCCATGTTAATTGTGTTCTTCGTCCTGTTTCTGGATTCTCCCACTCAAAGGCAAACAATTTTCTACTTTCCTTTTCCAGAGGTATGCAGAAGAAAGCATCTTTTAAATCAAGCACTGTAAACCACTGATGACTTTCCCTTAAAGTTGTCAAAAGGGTATATGGATTCACAACTACAGGGTGAATATCCTTTACTATCTGATTTATTGCCCTTAAATCCTGAACTAATCTGTATTCACCTGAAGGCTTCCTAACCGGTAAGATTGGAGTATTATATTCAGATTCACATTCTTCCAAAATTCCACATTCCAAAAATTTATCAATTAATTTCTTAATTCCTTGTCTAGCTTCTGATTTTATTGGGTATTGTTTTATTCTTATCGGTTTGGCATGTTTCTTTAATTCAACCTTTACAGGCCGGGCTACCTTTGCTCTTCCAGGTATTTCTGTGTTCCAGACCGTAGGTATCACAGCCTCATCTACTTCTTGTGGTATTTCTTGCATTTTTGCTTTTTCTTGTATCATTAATATATCCCCTGTCTTTGATTCAGGTCTTTTTAAATAAATGTCCCCTTTTTCAAAAATTATTTGTGCATTTAATTTAGAAAGCAGATCTCGTCCCAACAAGGGCATCAGACATTCTGGCATATCTAGAAATTCATGTGTAATTACCTTACTTCCAAATTTCAGATTAAGGGGTTTTAGGAATGGCCTTTCTTCTTGTTTCCCGGTCGCTCCAATTACACTTGCAGTTTTATTTCCTGATTTATAGGTGTTCAGAACAGAATACGTTGCCCCGGTGTCTACTAAAAATTCGACTGCAGAGTCTCCCAGCTTAATTGTAACCAGAGGCTCAGCTGGGCTCCCCTCCGGTCCTCTTCATTCATCCGAAGTCATCATTCTCACAGCCTTCTGCTGATTTGCTTTCAATCTGGGGCAATTTTTTTCCCAATGCCCCTCTTCCCGACAGTACACACACTGATTCGTCCCTAATGACTTATTAAATCCTCTTTCCCCAAAATTCCTAAAACCTCCTCTTCCCTTGGCTTGTCCCCTTCCTCTGCCTCTCATCAAACTTCTTGTTAAAACAGCCAGCAGCCTATTTTCCCTAACTTCCCTTTCTTTCTTCTTTTTCTGTTCTTCTTCTTTCTCCTGATTATTATAGACTCTCCATGCCACTTTGAGCAGCTTATTCAGATCCCTTGAATCTTCCCCCTCCAATTTCTGAAGTTTCTTTCTTATATCCGGGGCTGATTGCCCCATAAAGATAGAAGCCAACTGAACAGCCTGTTCCGGTTTTTCAGGGTCCAGATTAGTGTACTCCCTGGCAGCAGTTTTTTTTAACCTTTCCAGGAATAATGAGGGGGATTCATTTTTTGTCTTGTTTTACTTCATATAATTTTGACCAATTCATAGCTTTTGGCAGTGCATGCTTAACTCCATACAGTAGCCATCCTTGGTAACGAGTCAATTTCTGTCTGTGATCCACAACATCCCACTGGGGATTCCCCAAAGGGAAATTCTGTTCTGTGCTTCCAGTAAGTATACCACTTGCACTTGCTGCCTCTGCCTGTGTCTTTTGCCGTCTTTAACACCATCTGTTTCTCAGTGCTGTCTAATAAGTTATCTCATACCACTTGCAAATCATTCCAGTCGGGATCCTGAGTCCTAATAACCGTTTCCACAACTCTAGCTACCCTTTCCGGATCTTCTCTGTACACTCCAGCTGCCTGTTTTCATGCCATTAAATCAACAACGGAAAACGGAACTTTCACGTTATCTTTTCAACAGCTAAAGCCATCGCTAAATTATCTCGACTTGTCAACTTACACTCCTTCTGCCAATCAGTTCACTGCCTTAAATAAAAGAACAAATCTACATACGGTACTTCTTTCCATTTTCCTTCCCTTCTACAAAACAACATTAACTGCAAGATAGTATTATAATTCAAAGTCTCATTCTTTGGCCACTTTTCCTGGTCTTCTAAAACATATAAAGGCCGCCAGTGATTACAATATTCAATCATTTGGCTCCTACTCAAATCATCATGCAGCTTATTCCAATGTGCTAACAAACATTCCAAAGGTGACGTCTCATCAATAGTTAAATTCCCCACATTCTTACTCTTAAACAGTTTTGTTAGTGCCATTCTATATATATATTTTTCTATATATCTTTATATATAGAAAAATAACAAATATAACTATTATTGAATAAATACAAATATTATAGTTATATATATATATATTTAAATAACAAATATAAACAATATCTTAACCAATGCAAATATTTGAATTTTAATACCAATGCCAAATAGGTATAGAATATCAAATACGAAATTAACGCAAAAGACAATTGTCCCTCATGCAGCTTATTCCAATGTGCTAACAAACATCCCAAAGGTGACGTTTCTGGTGTTTTCTCATCAATAGTTAAATTCCCCACACTCTTACTCTTAAACAATTTTGTTAGTGCCTTTCTATATATATTTTTTATAGATATATAAAAATAACAAATATAGTTATTATTAAATAAATACAAATATTATAATTGTATATATTAATAGCAAATATAAACAATATCTTTACCAATACAAATATTTGAATTCTAATACCAATACCAAATAGGTATAGAATATCAAATACCAAATAAATACCAAAAGACAATTGTCCAAATACACAAATGTCCAACCCAGCAGTAGCTTTCACTTATGACTTACGGGCAGACGCCTAGGCTTCCAATACACAAACGGGTACCCTCCAAGCCCCAACCTGCAAAGCTTTGGCCACGCCTTACGGGCAGGCTACCGAATGTTGCAAATGCAACACACCAATTCTAAAATTCCGGAATCCAAAAGTTCCAAAAAAACCAAAAGTGCCTTACCTTTTTATTTCTCCAGGGAACGTTGCGAGGAGCTTTTATGGGTCGAGGAAGACGGTCCTCCTCCGAGAATCCCTCGGTGCCGGCTGGAGTCACAAGCAACCATTCAAATATTTGCATTTGCAACTTTGTTAGTCTTACAGGATGTGATTTTAACTACACGGCTCCTGTTACTACTTATCAGTTGCTACAGTTTAATTATAGGTTGGTTCAGGATATACAGCCCACTCCTATTGGAATGAATCTCACTCTAATAAGAAAACTATTGCATCATGAAAATTTAAAGAGGTTATTAAAACAAGTTGAAGAAAGTGGAAGAAAGACTTTAATTACTGTCCATCATGATGCAGATGGGATGTGTTTAGGGGTTATTCCCCGTCAGCTACCAAAATCTTAAACATAATGACCCACCCGATATTGGTGTTACTAATAGCTACGACAACATTAACAAGTAAATCTTGGCCTTTGGTGTAAACTCAAGGAACTTATTGGACAAGTGTGGATGCTAAAACTAATAATGAAACTTAACGAACCACTTTTAAAAGCCAAAGAATTTGCTTAGGGGACAGAAAAGGGGAGAATGTTACAGGACATCTTGAAAAATAAGTATTAAAAGCAAGTAAGAAGAATTAGAAGAATGTAAAGAAGATGCTTCGTAACAACTGCACCTGGCACTTAGACATATTAGAGATAAAGACTGTCTTCACTGACTCTCTGCTAAGTAGAAATAATGATTAGCACAAGGGCGAATGGTAGAAAAATAGAATGGACTGCCAAAATGGTGCCCTAGAGTTAACTCGTCTCATTATAATCTCATTCTAATGCTAAGGAACACACCTCCTGGCTAGAAAAGCCCCAACCCAAATAAGCCCCCTACTCGCTGAGCATGCGTGGTGAATTACAAGAGAACTGTAACCTTAAGATGAAGTAAGAAAAGTATTAACCAATAGTTAATTAAGGGGTAGCACCAGTAGGCGTAACTAACATTGTTAACTGTTTTAAATACCTGTCATGATTTTAACCCGGTGTGCATGTTAGGAGGAGAAATCCCCTTGCACCCGGCGCCGCAATAAACATGCCTGTTTATAACTCTGTGTGAGTTGTCAAGTTCGTTTCCGCGTGTCTATCTCCCAAATACAATCCCAGCAGCACACAGATGTCAATCTGTCTTACCTGAAATTCTTATTCCGACACCGACAGAGGATGTGACCTGAGCAGCTGAGGTTTACAAGAAGTCTGTGCGCTCAACAGTGAAGTGACACAGGATATACGTCTGGATCCGCATCGCCTGAAAGAAAATGACTCGCCGCTAAAAGGCACACAAGGGGTCCAGAACTGGACTTCAGTTTCAGGGGGGAGTGGGGTTTTTTTTGGGGGTGGTGGTGTTACACAAAGACGTACCTGTCCAGTGCCAGTGCCAGCAGAACACAAGCTGGCGAGATCTCTGTTTCAAACGTTTTTGAAGCCGTTTTCAGCACTAAACAAGCATCGAAAACACACGTGGGTGAAGGATCCTTCAGAACTGATGACTGCCAACTAGAACCGCAGCTGTCAGCAACTAAATGAAGTAAATCAGACATGAATTTCATACCTGGGACGTGAACTGGGGCTTCTGGCCCCCGCGCACCCACCCCGCGAGCAAACCCGAGGGGTGGCCCGAGGGAAGGAGGCAGGGCCCCCCTTCTCTCCAGCACCTCCAGCCGGGGCTTCTTCCGCAGCCGCTCCCCAGCCCCGCGTCTGCTCCGCCCGCCCGCCCGCCCCGCTCCGTGCCGGAGAAGACCTTTCCCAGGCGCCGTCCACCCGGGGAAGAAGCGGAGCCGAACCCCCGCGGGAAGGCGTTCCGGGCGAGCGCTGCCCGCAGCCCCGCAGCCCCTCAGGCCCGCTCGCCCCGGGCAGGGCGGAGGGCAGCGCAGCCCTCGGCTCAGCTCCCCGCGGGGGGCGAGGGGACGCGGCCCGGCCGAGCGGCAGATGTCCCTGCCCGCGGCAGGGGCGGCCCGGACGGCCCTGAGGGGTCCCTTCCGACCCAGGCCCGGGCCCGGGCCAGGCCCGTGGGGCCCCGCGCGGGCGGCGGCACAGCCCACGCCGCGGCCGCGCCGGGGAGCGAAGCGAACGAGGCCGCGTTCCCCGCCGCTCCGCTCCGCTCCGCTCCGGGCCGGGCCGGGCCGGAGAAGACCTTTCCCAGACGCCGTCCACCCGGGGAAGAAGTGGAGCCGAACCCCGGCGGGAAGGCGCCGGCCCCCCCCTCACCTCCGCGGCGCCGAGCCGCGCCCGCCCCTCCCGCGCCAGGGAGGGCTCCGGCAGCGCCCCGCCGCCCTCAGCGCGGGCCGGGGGGCCCGGCGGGACCGGCCCTCCGCGGCGGGGCCCCTCCTCGGGGGCGGCTCTCCCGCGGCGAGCCCGCCCCGGGAGCGGGCCGGCGGGGCAGGGCGCCGGCCCCCGCCGCCGCCTCGTCGGGGCCGGCGGGAGTCGCTCGGGAGCGCCCGGCCTGCGGGAGGGCAGTCTGCGGACCCCCCCGCGAGGGGTTCCGCGGCCCGGGGGGAAGCGCCGGGAGGGCAGCCGGCAGCCGGCAGCTCCCCCCCGCCGCCCCCCCGGGTCTGCAGCGCCGGGGGCCGAGCGCGGAGCGCAGACGGGGCGAGCGGGCGCCCGCGCTGCCGCCTCCCGCGGGGCCCTGCCGGGGTTTCCCCGGGGACGACCGGCGGCTCGAGAGGCGAAGGAGCAGCCGCCCGTACAGCGGGAGGGAAAGCACCGTCCCTGGGGCCAGACCCAGCCCTGCCGCGGCGGCAGAGCTTGGCGAGGGGCGAATCCGGTCCCTTGGCCGGGAGGGGAGTGGGGCGTGAAGGGGCGCGCTGGGTCACCCCTCCTCCGCTGTCTTTAATGCACAGCTTTAGCTCCCTTCCCCGTACCCAGCTCCGCCGGAGCTTTACCAGAGGTTGATCCCAGCGACTAGATCCCTTGTTATCCAGGCACTCGTGTGCAGGAACTCTTATTCTCTTCTTTAGGAACTCTTCTTTAATCTGGTGTTTTTTTCCCACCCTCCATTCCACCCTGATCTGAGAGGCTGTGGTCAGGCACCGGTCAGAGAAATTTATTTTAAAAAGAAACGGAAATCATCCATAGAACACCGAGGAGTTCAGAGCTTGTGAAGTGTGGAGCACGGTGGCGAGCTGAGCTTTTAGTGTTTTCTTCTTTGCAGGAAGAACCCGCAGCACAAGCTAGAACACAAGCGCCGTGCACCTCCAGGTAAGCCAAGTTGTTTAACACAGCTCAAAGTGGGGGGAGGAAACCAACCCCAACCCAGCAACGGATCGAAAAAATGGGAATGAAATGCTTTCAGCTACTGTAAGTGAAGAACACTGCGTTTGCAGCTTGCTGCGTATTACGCTGCGCTCTCGCTTGTCTGAAGCTTGAGGTCTTGCCCTTGTCTGCGATGAGGTTGCTTGGCCGCTGCGAACTTGGGCTCGCTTTGTCAAATGTTTTTCAGCTGCAGTGAGACACAACTGATGCGGTTTGTACGCTCCTGTGTCTTACATATTGACAAAAAAGCTGTGTGGCAAGTGGATATTTTCATGAGTAGGTTTTATTGAGAATTAAAGACGGTATAGTGTGGTATTACCGCATCTCTGTATTCTGCTTCCCCCCATTCAGAGCTGGAGTCTCGCGGTGAAAACAGAGAATATATTCAGCTGTTACTGAAGTGTTTCTCAGCATTTCCAGTGGACACTTTGCCTTTTTTGGTGCTTTTTCTTGATGATTCGACTTGGAGGTTTTTTCCGCTTGAAATCCCAATGCGGTAAACAATTCAGAGCGGAGCAGAACCGTTATGGCAATTTAATGCTAATGTGTTTTACTGCAAAGAATCGGGATTACGACATTATTAAGGAGAAATTGCACCCCGGCCGGGCCCCGCGCACCGCCCGGCTGCGGCGGTGGGAGCCCCGGCAGGGATGCGCGGCCGCGCCCGCCCCCCGCCCCGGCTCCGTCCCCGCCCGCAGCCCCGTTATTACAAACTGCTGCGAGACGAGGAAAAGCAAATGCACACGCGGGGGCGCGCGCGCGCTGCCCACCCGGGACGGCGCGGGTCGCCGGCGGGACGCTCCCCACCCCGCTCCCCGCAGCGGGGCTCGGCGGCGGCGGCACCGTCTCCCGGGGGAGCTGCTCCGCGTCCCGGGGCTGGAGCCCGCCGGGCGTCCCCGGCCAGGGCCCCCTCGCTCCGGGAGCTCCTGCGGGGGGGCGCGTTTGGGGTCGGCAGCCGGGGGCCTCTTCCACCCGCTTCGGTGCCGCCGCACGGGTGGGCGTGGGGCAGCAGCCCCGGGACAGCCGCTGCGGACCCCTCTGTCCCGGGCGGGGAGGGGAGGGGAGGGGCGGGCCGGGACCGCCGCGCCTCTGCCCTGCGCCCGCCGGGGTCTCTCGGTCCCGCCGGCTGCCGCCCAGCGAGGGGGGTTCGGCGGAGCTCGGCAGGGGTGTCCCGGGACCCGCCCGAGGAGAGCTCCTGCGTGGGCAGCGCCCGGGCCGGTTCGCCTGGGCGGGGGCTCCGGCACCGGCACCGGGCCCGGCCCAGACCCGCCCCGCCGAGTCCCGCCGGGTCCCGCCGAGTCCCGCCGAGTCCCGCCGATCCGAGCCGAGCCGAGAACAGCCGAGCCGAGTCCAGCGGAGCCGAGCCCAGCCGAGACGAGCGGATCGGAGCGGAGCCGAAACGACCCGAGCTCAGCCGAGTCCCGCCGAGTGGTGTCGAGCCGGGCGAGCCGAGCCCCGTCAAGCCGAGCCGAGAACAGCCGAGCCGAGCCGAAACGACCCGAGCCCAGCCCAGCCCAGCCCGCGGATCGGAGCGGAGCCGAAACGACCCGAGCTTAGCCGAGTCCCGCCGGGGCGAGCCGAGCCCGGAGCAGCCGGGCTGGTATTTCTAGACCTGGAATGCCAGAGATTCAGGAGAAAAAAACCCTCAAATTTAGATATATGTTGTTTTAGAATTAACCATACAAGCCCTTTGTTGAGTGGCTATAGCACTTGGGGGGGGTGGGGGCAGAAATCTGACTCAATCAGTTAAAGAGTACAGATGAGGATGGTTCCATTCATGCACTTACATAAATCCCTTACTTTCTGTCTTTACTTCGAAAGTTGTATTATTTATTTTTGCTGGCAGCTAAAAAAGCATATAAAAGCCTATTCTTTTCTGTCATGTTAACAAAAAGCTTCTAGGAAGACCTAGTATTACTTAACTACAATGTTTTGGAAGCCAATGTAAACTGGTACTGAATGCAATGGCATCTTAAGCTTCTTTTTCAAAGCTGAAGCTAGCATTGCTGCCAGGTAATGCCTTGTGGATCACAGAGACAGAAGGGACAATGCAAGTCACAAGACTGAGTTCTGCAGCTGCAGCCCTGCATAAGTTTTGCCTCTTTCCAGAGAAGCCCTTAAAGTCGTAACTTGAGAAAGACCTGATGCTCTCGCTATTTACCATTGGAATGGAAAGACAAGTCACCAAGGATCTCTTATTGCTTAGCTATGTCCACCACAAAGCCTTCAAAAGTAGTTTCAGCTGCTGGCCTGAAGCTCTTCAGAGATTCAGTAGCTTGTTGGATTCTGAAAGCACAGAAGCAAAGGGATGGCAGAACAGAAAAAAGGGAATTCACATGTGTGCATTCCTTAAAGTAAAAATGCTAGGTTTTGCTTTAAAAAAAGTTCTGTTTTCATGTACTTACTGATGTCTCCCAGAAATTTCTGTTTCTCTAGACAGAATTCAAATGCAAAATTTAAGGTCTTTTGTACATCAGTGTAAAGGTATCAGTGTAAAGATAATGAAGAGGTAATCGTTCAGCTGGTAGAGCATTTTAACAATTTGGGGCATTATGTTCAAAGAACAAAATAGATGTGAAGCGCTAATGGAGAACAGCTATTAAGATCAAAGACTTTAAAGCCAGAAGAGACCTGTTAGATTAACTTGCAAATACCCGATACAATCTCTGAGCAAAGGAATGTGTCAGTGAGCTGAATGGGCTACCCTTCCAGTGCAGTCCTACTGAACAAGGCCACGTGTTGTCACAGGACAGAGCCCCTCCTGACTGCTGTTTCTTAACGCACACTGTAATGTAGCAATTTCTACTGAACGGTACTGGGACCATCTCTGAGCCTTTGCAATACAAGGTACTGCATTCAGTACTTTGCTAGCAGGTGTCAAAAGAATATGACTGACCAGACATCCTGGAACAGTATCTGTACTTCAAACAGAAGATAATTAAGATACCTGACATGAAGCTGTTTTGCTGTTTGAACAAAACAAGATGGATCAGTGTCTTTAAGCACCTCTTGAGCATATCCTACAAGGCCATTATTTTCCAGGAGCCCTTGATATTCCTCTGCTTGCGTTTGCAATTTTTCCAGCCTTAAATTCTTAGAAGTTTCAATTGCCCTAAGAGCTGCGGACTTCTCTTCTAGGACATGAGATAATTTCTCAAAGCTCTGAGATGCTTCTTCTTTAGCTCGTTCACTGTTGCACTAGGAGGGAACAAAAGACATTTTAGACAGATTCCACAGCACTGTGGCTGTGTACAGAAACATACCTCAAGTTGTTCAAGGTATCACAGCAATCTAGTCATCCATTTGACAGACAAGACTAATGAGCTTTGTTATGCCCATCAGCACTGAAAATGTGATCAGCACTGCACCCAAGCTAGTAAGCGTTTACTGTATCAACACAGAGAACGAAGAGCAGGAAAGTATTCCTCTGATTATGTCTTGAGTTACGCATAGCATGTGTCTAAACAGCTCATGGAAAAGCACTGTAAAAACAGGTCAGTTTCTGAAGTCTTCATGCCCAAGAGCTAGGTGCTCCTCCACCTTCCCCAACCACACTGAGATGGGGGTCCAGCCCAGCTTCTCACATATGCCCTCAGAACTGTAGGGTCACCTCTAACTAGTGCCCTGGATAAAAGGAACTACAAAGCACAGAGACAATCTTTATCAAGATACAGGCAGGGCCAGGAGCTCCTGCAATTTCTGCCATTGTGTTTTTCAGCTTGTACGTGAGCTCCCAGCTCTGACTCTTCTGCAGGGAGATTTTACTCTTCATTCTGACTTTATTGCAACATCCTCAAGGCGGCAAACAGCCAGTGTAAATTGTGAAGCACCGTTAATACACAAGAGCTGTAAGTCTAACCCACCTCTCTTTGATTAAGGTATCAAACAAGCTTTATTTCAATTAAATTTACAGCAGCACCCAAAACTTAACTTCCCTCTGTATGTTGCCCATATTTCCAACACTGTCAGGATTAGGTCTTACCATTTGTGATTCAGGACTAACACAAACTGTTCAGAAATTGTTTTACTGGCTAACTGAAAAAAGCCAAAGGATTTGAAACACTTCAGTGAAAACAGTTTGAGTCTCTGCTGTGTCCTGCAAGGGCTATCCCCAGACAACACGGAAGACACTCTTACCTCTGTTTCTTTCAGCAGCAGATCCAGCTGTGTGATGTGAGCTTTCACCTGGCTCTCCTTACTGATGAGGTACTCAATATCTTTTGAAAGCTTCTCCTGTTAAAACAAAACAGCGAGCTAGCAGAAGAAGGGTATCCCACCCAAACCGACAACCAGTACAGGCAGGTCATCCAGCTAGCACTCGCTTTATCTAGTTGCGAGGACAACAGCCTGCCACCAGTTATGAGCAGCAACCCTGCGGAGAATTGCTCAGTGACCCGCAATGACTGCACAGGGACATCAGGCCACTGATGTGGGCAGGACTGGGGGCACAGCCTCTAAGGACAAGAGGTAACAGCCTCTAAGGACAAGAGGTAACAGCCTCAGCTGGCTCAGTCTTCCCCAGCCACAAGTGTCACCTTCTCTTAGGCTAGGAACATGAGGCTTCAGGACGTTACTAAAACTTACAGAAAAGCCACATTAGTTATTAACTCATTTGTAGTAAGATTTGCTAGAAGAATGAGTGGTTCAAAGCATGAACTTATGAGTGTCTCTGCATTTCCTTACTTGCAAGAGTTAACAGCTGTACAGGAAAAGCCTTGCAAACAGGCAAGGAGGCCAAAGAGCACAAGGCAGGCTGGTCTGGTCTTCACCCCCCCCCCCCCTTTTTTTTTTCTTGTGAGCAAGAGAGGAAGAAAAGGAAGAAGAGGAGGTAGAAGCAATCATTCTTTAACAACAAAGCAATGTTTGCAAGTCTTCCCTGTTGTACTGCGAATTAACAGCTATGCAACTTCAGAAACATACAAGGTCCCAACAGATACTTCCAATGCAAATTTTTCAGGAGTGCTTCTGAAGTATCAGCTAATCCAAGCCACAAGGACACTTACCTTAAAAAAGCTAGATTGTAAAGTATAAACTGCTTAAACCTTTTGCATTGGTCAGTACTGCTATACAGTTGGCTAAAACAAGGTGGAAGGACTTTTAAGAGGTTATGTTTCAAGCCTCAGAAAATACAGTTTCTCAGAAGTGTGCTATGTCACACTAATATATATATTAACAGATGTTGCACAACAGCATGCCTCATGACTAGTTCAGTGTCCTCTAAACACACATCCTGGCTTCCTGCCACAGGGAGTTTGCCCTTACACCAGAAGCTCAGTACTTTTCCCCTTCTTAAGGCCAGGTCCAACAGTATTTACTTTTACCTTAAGGGTTTTGTAGGCAGTTCTCATGGTTGTTACTCTATGGTTTGCATGACATCCACCCAGTTTACAAAGATGACAAACAGGCCTTCTGCAGATTTCACAGTACATGGTTACCCTCTCCATTTCATGTTCTGGACACATCAAAATCTGAAAAAAAAAGAGAGCAGAGAGAATGCAGGTGTACTTCCAAAAACTGAGGTGCTCAACAAACCATCAAAACACTAAATCACCCCACAGCAGCATCTGATTTCATCAGTGGATTTTTAATATTCAGTTTATCTTCCACCTTTTATATTTGTCTATGCCAGTGAAAGCCAGCAGATGAACACACACAGTTTCACGAGGTTCACAGTGAGTAAACCTGTAGCGATGTCTGTGTACACATCATGTAGCCTCCATACTGCAATCAACCATTTTGCTAATCCCTGAAGTTGTTTGCGTGCCTCAAGCTCCCTATACTCCTGTTCAGAGCTGTAAATGCAATATATAACACAGCCACGCTGTCAAATTTAACTGTGTCCATGCCAGCATCTCTTGAAACAACTACGAACTGTCTTAAGGCAGGAGTTGACATAATACTGTAATGATTTAAATTTAAGCTAGACTCTGATCAGCCACATAGCCATTGCTCTTGGAGCAACAGATGAAATGCAGCCACACCCCCAGTCACAGTCATTTTAAAGATAAAAGGCTCCAGTGTTTCATTTTTTCTGTCTGACTCCAATTACAAGTTGTTCATGCTGAGCGTTAATTCCAGTACCAGCTTAAACAGCATTGCGAAAAAGCTGGTGTTTGCTAAAAGTAATCTTTCAAAAATTGAACACGTTGAAGTAACTGCTCGAAGAGGCAAAAAAAGTGCTGCTCAACTCCAAGCTCAAGCAACAGATAAAACCGTCTAAAAGGGGGTGGGTGGGTGTGGGTGGGTGTGCTTGTGCACATGTGTGCGTGTGTGTTTTAAAAAAAAAGAAATGCTTTGCCTCATTCCAGAGCACTGAAAGACATTTGGGTCCATCTACTCCATGTTACCAAAGAGAAGCTCTTGAGAAAGCTTTTCAGTTTCATGTCAAGGAGGAGAACACGACATCAGTGCCAACAGTCAAGCTTTAAAAGCATCATCTTTTAACACTCGCACGCACATACAAGAAAGGACAGGAAAGGGCTCAAAAATAGAAGTGAGTAGCATAAATATGGACACACTAAGCTAAAATTGCAAACCATCTCTGCAACCAACTCTCAAGCCCCAAATGTTATCTTAGTCTATGGTGAAAAGCCCAAAGACACCAGTCTCGCTAGCACCTTGGTACATAAGACTGTCATTCAGCAGAATATGCAATAAGCTATCCCATTGTCATTGCCTGCTGGATTCGGGGGGAGGTGCGAGGAGGGAAGGAAACTTTCAGGAAAATCATCTGTGCAGGCAGACATGTTCAAAACTGCAGTCATGCTGTCAGCAAGAACAAAAGCTTATGGTTCACTCAATGAATAACAGCAATAGTCAAAAAAGGAACAACGGTCCCAAAAAGCAACTACCATTGCACAGATATGTCTGAAGCTATATGCAAATGCTGCAACCCAAATTCTGTAAGATACGGGATACTTACCTTGGGTCTGAAGTTGGTGGTTGGTCCTACATGTTTATGTTGGGCTTTCACAGTTCCCCAAGGATGGTGTATTTTGAAACATTCGTTGCAATAGCTTGCCCTGCAGTCCATGCAGCTCTTTCTGGACTCTTGAGGTGGAGGTTTGCAGAAATTGCACATAATAGCAATGGCTGCCCTGGCTGCCTGTCTGTATCTTTCCACAATGGTTTCCAAAGTAAAGTTGCGAAATAAGCCATTGATGCCACGTTCTCCGAGATCAGTATCCCGCTGGCAACCCGGACAAGGAAACAGACTCGATCTAGGAGTCAGTGAATTACGTTTTCTGCCTGTGTAGACACCAAATCCTGATTTAGGAGGAGTGTGAACAGAAGAGGTTTAGATTTTAAAGGGAGAAGCACAGGAATTTATGAACCAATTTCAAACTATCGTAGCACATCATCCAAACCAGTACAATACCAATTCATATGCACTCTGCCAAGCCAAAGAGAATACATTTGCCATGACAAGGTAGTGTAATGTCTGAGTTCAGGGGGCATTACAAACTACTACTCTAAAACTTAATTCTATGGTAAGGTTAATTTAGCTATTCCAATCCTATCTTCTTCGTCTAGTTTTGCATGCACTCAAGCCGCAGCCTTTCAAAAGACTAAACACAAAACCTTCCGGAAACCAGTTGGTTTTAGGCTAACTGGCTGCCCACATAGAGAGCAACAGCTTCGTAACACGCTGAAGTGTAAGATGTCTATTCCCAGAGTGAGACTGGTTATTCCCAGACAAATATAGCCAACTTGGAGCTCCCTGAAGTTTGCTTTGGCCGAGTCAAACTTATCTGGCTTACCCCAAGAGGCATCATAAAAATATAAAGAGGAAAACAAGAGAACTAGATATCACCAGTACGAAATCTCAGCCAAATCATTCAGTCAAAATACGTAGAGGCTGACTTGGCCCTTGCTGAACGGCCTTGATAAAGGAGGGCTGCTAAGTAAGCCCCACACACCAAAGGGGATGCTGAGACGGTTATGTCTGAGAGATTCCTCTACCTTGAACTGGGGAACCAGATCTGCATGGTTACACAAGGGTACAGCTTATCTCTTTTCATTTCAAAAGGGGACAGTAGAGAAGCTGCACTCCTACGAAACAGCTATGCACAAATTTCCCCTCTTCTCCAAAATAAAGTGATCCAAGGCTCAAGTCAAGTCGCAAGCCTAGGGATTCTTTGGAGCCTGTTCCAGGGGATGGCTCACACAGACCCAAAAACTATTTACAGGGTAACATTCTTGAGGCTATCAAACAGAGAGTGCATCCCCATGTCTCACTCATGAACCCACAGGGCACAACTATCAAAATTAGTCCTTTATGTATTACTGAAGCAGGTTAAGCCAGTGTTTAGGCTTAACATGTATCCTCTCAGCCTCCCCTTACAAAGAAATAAAAAACCATTCTCTCGAGCTGGAGCATGGTTTTAAGATCCCCTTGAGATGACTGCATGTTGGTATAACTAATTTGTAAATAGAGGTATGACTTAAAGCTGAATTCTTAGTGTTGAAATTGGTTCTTCTCCAGAAAGTGAAATTTGGTCCCATCTGTATTTAGTGAGTATCTTCCCATCAGAAATGTTGATGCTTCATTTCTTTTTGAAGTGTCCTTTGATGCTATCCAAAAGACACTTGCCTTGTGTCACTCTTCTGTGGGTGCTTCACCCAACAATCCAAAACCTCCCTACCTCTCACGCCCTTTCCAGTCTCTTTAAAAAAACAAACCAACACTCCTGTAAGAAACTAGTTCCTTTAAAAATCTTCAAAAGGTACCCCATGGTAGTTATGCATCACTATCAGCTAAGAAGCCACAACCAGAGCATGAATAAATGTCAGTCTCAAACTCAGCTGGTCTCATGCTTTTCTGTAGGTTCTGAGCAGAACAGCTAGACTGCATTAACAGAACAGTATGGGTGACATAAGGCACCGGTATACAATTTTCTGGCTAAGGGAAGCAGAGATTTTTTTTTTTTCTTTTTTTTTTTTTTAGTACTTACTTGAAGTGAATTAATTACCCAAACTGCACATCCTGCAGTACCTGTAACTTGGCATACACAGAAACACACACATGCAATGCACAGCAACAACAGTGAAACGCAATCTGTATTTCCAATGTATGCTCCAAGCTAGCACTGCGCACAGGAACACAAAGAGATCTTCTACACAGACTTCTACAATGGCCTAAACAAAAAGATGATTTTGCATGCAGTGCCATGCAGTCAACAGAAAGGGATCTGGAGTACTTACATTTGCTAAAACTGAGAAAATAATGATACAGTGTCGTATGTACAGGGACTGCCTACAAGCAGTATGCTACAGCAGAGAGCAAGCAATGACAAAGCAAGATAACAAGAAAGAAAAACATAGTGCAGTGGTCAAGTTTAAAAATACAATCTGAAATTCGTATCCAGTCACATGCTTTTGAAGTCTGGCCCAAGCGGCTCAAATGAGAAAGGGGTGTTTGTTTAACTCAAAGGTGAGTTCAGCTGCATCCCAATGGAGGCCTTTCATTCTGCCCACGGTGGACCAAAACAAGACCGTCATCATGAGCCATGCTCTGCGAAGACTGGTGACACTCTGCTTACGGAAAGCAATCCAGCGTCAAGGAAGTCCTGCGCACCTTCAGATGTCTCATCCCTTTTCACTGACAGAACTCTAAGAGCCCAGGATTGGTTTTTTCCCCCTGTTTTAAACCCTGGAAGTTTACTTGCTAAGCTTCTTGGCATGCTCTGCCGCTTTAATACTTCAAGTATGGGAACACTTTTTGCCTAGCAAGTGTTACAACACTAACATGCAGTAAGAATTAGCCTGCTTTCTGCTTATAGGATTTCTACACTCGTATTTTAAATAGAAAGCACTGATGAAGTGGTAAATTATTTCAAGCACTATCTTTCCTATCTGTCTTGTGTCCAGTTTGCTAAAACTGAATTCTGCTTACACACAAAAAAAAAAAACCCAAAAAAAACCAAAAAAACCAAACTCCACAAAAAAACAGCAGCAAAACCCACAGCTTTTCTAGTCATAGTAAATGTGCAGCTCAGAGAAACTTAGGTCCTCCCCGTATGCTCTTTTACTCTTTGCCAATCCAGTTTACAACAAACAAGTATGTATTTTGTGGAATATTAGGAATCATCACAAGACATTTTCCACTGTGGTTTGTAAACAGACTGTTCCACTTGCAATGAATAGCTCAATCAGTAACTAAAAAATTAGTGCAACATATGCTCATGCTCACACTCCAAACTCACAAATATTACGATACAGATTGCAAAGAAGAAAGGCAAGGAGCAGTCTTAAGTATGTCTTTTAAAGACAATGTTTAAATGCCCTCTTCCCAAGGAGAGGTACCAACACTTAAAATGCTGAAAAACCCAACCTGCAGCTGATGGTGTACAAAGGGATAAGACAACTTAAAGATAAAATCGTGTTTTCCAAGTAAACAGTATCACCAGAATTCTATGGTTATGGAAGACATGGAAGTTAAATGTGTGAGAGTTTAAAAAAAAATATTTTAAAAGTCACCTGGATTCTCATAAAAGTTTTTCAAAAAATATAAATGTATACTGCCACCCCTCCAAACTCAGTTAATGCTTTTGGACAGATTTTTAGGAAGAAAGGAAAGAAAAAAAAATGTGAGAGGAGTCAGTAGCTGCAAAATATCATTTTCAGATACTTTAATCTTCCCCAAATCAAGGGTGCTTTCTGCAAGAAGGGCAGATAAGGACAGCTTTCCAAGAGCTCTGACGGTGTTCTACTGTATCTTTGTTTTACGACACTTTCAGTCTTCAACTGAGGCAATTTAAACTTCCCCTTCTGATTAGCTGCTTTGTCCTCCATTGAGTGTGAAATTCAGAATTGTGTTTAGCTCAGTTCATGTCTTTCGTGAAGGACACAATATTCCTACGGATTGTTCATGTGCCTGCCAATATTACGGCAACATGGAGCTTTGGGGGTTTTTTTCCCCATTTTTGACAGAACATCACATCAAAAAAAGAAATATTTATGTTATCAAGCCCACGCAGTGGCTGAGATGCTCAGATTAGCTCAGTTTTGGAAATTAGATGTACTTAAAACAAAGAGACACTGGCTATCCTTCAACCTGACTGCGTCACTAAGCACGCCAAACATTACAAGTGTATCAATTTAAAATACTTAGTTTTCCTCATATATTCATGTGCTGTGCTAAATTGCCAGATCCAGATCTACCTACTCAGATTAACATGGTGTAAATTTCAATCATCTGCTTCGTTATCAAATTAGGTGAGCTCAGATACAATGAAGAACTGGTATTACCTCCATTTAAAAGTGATGGCCAACCATGACCTCTCAACGTTACAAAGATCAATCTAGTCATTACACTTCACTACGAGTGAGAGAGCAGTTTTACTGAAACTTGAGCATGTAAACTCTTGAAAATTAAAAAGCATGGGGCAGGAGGGTGACTGTTGGGTTTGCGCTTTAAAGGGAAGAGAGAACGTGCGTTTTTGCACCTATCAATGTATGTTCAGTCATGCATACACACAAGAAAAAAATATAATCCAACCCTTAACTGAATTCCAGTCCAGTTGACCTTTAAGTCAGTGTTAAACAGAATGAAAAGCTTTCCTTATAGAAGTTCTTTGCTGTACCTTTGCTCACTGCAAAAGCCATTTTGTGGACTTGACCACTGACAAAAAGCTATATGCTAACCAACAATTTTTAACTCGAGATCTAAATGCTAGACTATCTCTACCCAATACAAGAAGTGAAGCATTTCTACCTCTCCACCCAAAAGACCTCCTCTGTGAGGCTGCGAACAATGAACAGAAAGCCGTTTAGAAATCGAAAAATGAGATATACCATTGGTTTACAATGGTTCAAATGAAAAGCATCAACTGTTTTTTCTCCTGTGGCTGTTAAACTGCTGCAGGGCTGAAAAGCAAGAATGTTTAATTTCCTAGCACAGGAAACAACTGTAGTATTTAAGCAGAACAGAAAAAGGGAGAAAGAAGAGATTTGGAGGGGGCACAGGGAGAAATATTTCAAATATTCAGTTTCTGCATCATCTGTCAGTGGTGCGCAAGTGTCAACATAACCACATTACATGCTTTACTCTAATTACACCAACACTGTAATTTCACTAACATTACAGAAAATGGATTAGCAATAATAAATATCCTTCATTTTAATTTTATATGCAACATTTTTTTAATAAAAAAATATTTTATATACAACATGAACAGTGGGAGTTTTTTAAGCCAACACATTAGATCTTAAGAAGCACACGCACTCCATTTCAACTGAAAAATAAAGAGTTCCGGCCTTTTACATTAAGATAAATTGTATTTGTAAGCTCTATGTGCACAACAAATACAGAACATGGACCAGTTCCTTCTAGCATCTCAAGAATTTAAATGCCAAAATCATTTTAAATAGATGATACTCCTCATGAAGATAGCAGGGATTCCTTAAGTGAAAGAAAGATAAAGAAAAAACCCACAGTGGGAGGAAGGAGTCTTATATACTTTCAAATACAACAGTAATGTCTTGCCAGTGACATGCCCTGCACAAGGCTACCAGAAATTCCAGTGTTTTTTTGTTATACATGTGAGGCCCCACTTTGGATGTTTTCTTGTATGTTTGTTTCTCCTATGGAGCTGTTCTTTTACAAATTCCTGTAAGGATCACCAAACTACTAAGGCAAGGCAATGCACAGTATGGGTACTTCAGATGCAAGACGAGAATTGTACAAATGTAGCTTGCAAGCCGGTTGAACATTACCGGTACCAGAAGGCTGAGAGCAAATCTCACACCCCACATAGCAGTGGAGCTATAATACCTGTAACATTAGAAGCAAAGACAGTATAACCTGAATGTCCAAATGTATTCTTTAAAGCTCCCATTTCCATGTGCTTTTCATTTTGCAAATTTGAACTGTCTGAGATGCTAATTTGCCTGTGATGTGCATCTGCCCAGTGCTCTCTGGGGGGAAGCCCATTATTTCCAAGTCTCAACACTATCTTGCTACTCATCAAACACGTGTGAAGTCTGTAGGAAAGCATTCATCTCCCTCTACTAGCAGGTCAGATGAGGAGATAACACACATAACTTCCCATCAGTTTGCTGGGATGCTGGCAGACTATTGTGGATTTAAAGATTACAACCCCTGCAACAACTTGTGTGCATGTATCTCAGGGGGGCAGGAGCACCAAGAACGGGTCTTTCTTGCCCTGTCGTCAAGGACATAACGAAGCAGCAATGCTAAACCTTGCAAGCAGGGCAGCCAACAACTGTGGCAGCACTGCGAACTGAACTCTGCAGATCTAGTAGCATCTAAATGTCAGGTTCCCAAGGGAGCTCTGCCTCTGTGCACAGCGTGGACGGTGCCACAGCACTGCCTGCGCACCCCATCATGCTAGATCACTATTTCTACTGCCCGACAGAGAGCAAGCTGGAGGGCAGCTTTCCACGGAAGATTAAGGATTACCTCCTTACTTACACTGCTGAAAGCAGCATGGGGGGCCTGGTCCCCACGCACAGCCTGTCTGATACTCCCACACTGGGCAAGCCACAGTTCTCACAAGGAGGCCAGGTCACCCACGGTGCGCCCACCACTCCTTAGGCACCCAACCTGGTGCCCTGATGTCCACGTTGTAAAACCACGTAGTGGACAGCTGCAGCGGAAACCGGTGACCGCTTCAGTCCATGCATACAATGCCGTGACAGAACATCATGCTTACTGAGGAAAAAAGGGACTAGACTTGGATTTGGGAGATGGCAGTCACCAGTGGGCTCTCTTCATTCAAACTTCACATAACGCTGCAGGTAGAGAGAGCTGAGAAAGCAGCTGAAATGTATGCAGAGCTAAACAGTGATTGTGGGGCTGTGCACCCCATATCCAGAAAACAGGACTGTAATGAAGACAACTAGTTATTTCGTTTGGGGATTCCCTCAAATGATGCAAGCCTCAACCTGCCAAGCTACAGCAAACACAGCATTTGCTTATCAAACTGATCCTGAAAGAGTACCAGTACTAACAACTCAAGAGTTGTTTAAAAGAAGTGGGTGAAATAAAATATTTGAGCTTTGAAAACTGGGAAGGGGATGATGAACGTTAGTAACATACGAAATACAAGACAACAGCTTTAGGGTTTGTCTTGTGGGTGACTCTTCCAGATCACTGCGGACTGCGGTTTTAAAGTGGACAATTATGTCAGAAGGAAGCCTAAAAGCCAAGATGAGGTTTCTTTCAAGAAGTACTTTTGATGTATCTGTGTAAAAGAACAACTCATCTGTGGATTACACAACAGCTGTAAGAATCTTTCTAGTGTGACATCACAAAGAGCATGAGGAGTGCTCCTTAAAGCTTCCAGAGCAGACCACACTGGAAGAGGCGGTTAGCGCAGTCTTCTTACAGTCATCTGTCTCCCAATTCTGCAACCGTGCAATAACCATCATCTATGGAAAATGATTTATTGTAAGCGTAATGAATTGGGTAGGACAAAACCATCATTTGCAAAGTCTGCAGAGGCTCAGAAGGAAGTCGAACTACTCAATTTAGGCTGGCCGAAACCTGAGAGAACCACCTCAACAGTACCACTGACAGGCAATAAAACTGCTGAAATCTACACCTCAACATCGACGCTATTGAACATGATGCTACTGCATCTCCATGTAACTGAAATACAGGAATAAACAAATACAATGGTTACAAAGATTTACAGGACGCCACAAAGACTGATCTATTATATATGAAATAGAGTGCACTGTCCTTAAAAATATTCCCATTGTTCTTGCCACAGAATGAACAAGACTCGCACTATCCCTAAGTCATCTCTTTAACTGCATCAGGAGTACCGGGAAGACATTTTACCAATGCAGACGCAATTCGGCTCAAGTCAGTCGAACACATAAAATAAGGAAAACACGCAAAAATTCCGATACGTACCTGATCTACTAATCCTGTCCATGCTAGAAGAAGAGATTTTAATTTGAGGGCTACTCTGATTAGAGGATTCAGAGCCTCCATCAGCGAAAGAGTCTTCAAATGCAGAGAGTATTTCTTTCACACATTTGTGACAGACATTTTGCTGGCAAGGAAGGATCAGTGGATGGGTAAATAATTCCTTGCATGCTGGGCAGATGAGCTCTCTTTCGATACCCTTAATGGTAACCTTCATGACAGAAAGAGGGAAAAACAAGTGTAAGTGCAGAAAACGTGAGCCAGCAAGACTTACTGCACAGCTGTATGTCTGTATGTCACAAAAGCCCAGCTCTCTAGAATAATCGTTCCGCACATTCTAGCTGGTTTGAGGCATTCCGCTGGTTAACGCTGCAAACAAATCTCAATTAACATTTATGAAAGCAGTGACAACATTCATTTCAACTGAAATGAACACCGCCACTAGGCAAACTCGGTTCATCTTTAGGTCATGTCTGCCTTGTAGGGGAGGAAAGGAGAGGAGGGGAGTAGTCTTAATTCCACTCAAGGACCTAGTGAAATGAAAGCAACCATACTTCTCAACAATAGGAATCCATATGTTTAACTCAGCTCGCTCACTCGCTTTTCAAGAAGGGGGGGTGGGGGAGGGAGAAAAAAGAAATTAAGTGTCAGACTGGTTAAACAACAGGCTTTCCCGCCGTGTAATCCACATTTAAGCACTGGAACTGCCTTGACTTCGTTAGGCTAATAGTTCCAGTCCGGAACATTATCTGTTTGTTTATTTATTTCCCGCACAAAGAGCCGCCCGTGGATCTGTGCAGCTCTTCAGTAATTTAATGACCCCACAGCCATCTGGCACTGCGCTCCGAGGCCGGAGTACCTGCCGGGAGAGCCAACGGCAACCGAAACCCAGCGAAGCATCAAGTGGCGGGCGCGGACACCGGCTGCCCAGCGCCCGCTCGTCCCCTCTCGGGTGGGTTTTCACCGTCCAGCCCGCCGCCAGACCAGACCGACTTTATTTATGCGGTTCCCCTGCCAGCACCGAGCCCCGTCTGAAGATCCAGGGGCCAGCCCTGCCCGCCGCCCCAGCACCTCGGGCTGCCGCCGGTGCCGCTCCCAGCCGGGCAGGGAAGAGGCTGCCGGCGCACACCGCGCGGGGCAAACACCCCCCAATCCACCGCCCCCCCCGCCCCCCCGCAGCACAGGGCGCAACAGCGGAGGGGACGACAAACCCCGACCCGGCGGCCGCGTCCCCAGGCTCCACCCGCGCTCACCGGGCTCTCCGGCCGATCACCCTCCATCCCCGCGCCTCCTCCGCCCGCCGGCTCGGCGGCAGCGGCTGCCAGCCCGGCAGGGCGCCGTCAGGCCGGTCGGGAGGCGGCCGAGGGGCCGGGGGGGGGAGTGCCGTCCGCTGGGCGGGGCCAATGGCGGCGCCCAGCGCACAATGGCGAGCGGGCGCGGCACCGGGCACCAGGGGCGCGGCGCCGGGGCGGCCACGCCCGCAGAGGCAGCGGCCGCGCGGCCGGCAGGTGGCAGCGCGGCGCCGCCCCCGCGCCAGCCTCCGGGGCGGGGCCGTCCCCACCGCCACCCGCGGCTCTCCGGTCCCGGCAGGAAACCGGCGTCTTTTCTTATCATGCTTTTTTTTCTGTCGCCAAGCGGCACCGGAGGCGTCGCCCACGCCAGCGGCGGGGAGTATTGAGTACCTTCGCGCTCAAACCCCTGCCATTAATAACCTCCCGTGGTAGCAGATGTCACCCCGGTGTGTGTCGGTCCCTGGGGACAGTAACATCACGACACGCTGGGCATGGGAAAGCGAGCTGGACCGGGGCATGTTAGAGGTGTAGTAGGCACGCACCGGGCGGCTTTCGCGGCAGCCAGGACGGAATAAGAGGGGAGGAAGCGGTTATGCTCCTCTGCACCCCCTACCCTCCCCTTACAGAGTGTTCCCATTGGAAAAGGTGCAGCCAACACCCTTTTCACTGCCAGCCACAACAAACGAAATACTTTCACATCTCCAGCTTCTTCAGGTTTTGGCAAGGGTGCAGATGCAACTGTTGCAGACACAATGGTGTCTGTAGTTAACGTAGCCCTAGGCTAAGGGAGAAAAATCACTAGTTAGGAAACGCAGAGCTAAAGTATACAGTGCCCTTACATTACACAACGGCAGGAGGCTGGGTTAATTAAAACAGATGGAGCCCGGACGATGTGAATGATGAAATGCTGTCAGTTTGACAAACCCTAAATTTGACCTACTTGACTGTTTAAAAGACTGACATCAGGATTCCCCTCAGAATTACCCTTCATATGAGTCAATAAAACAAATACGCTTTAAGTGTCGTATTTGGGTTTTGGTCATTATTTACATCTGGGCTTCAGTGGCCTGGACATGAAATTTCAATGGAAAATTACACTCAGAAATCATGAAGACAGAGGTGATGTTTCTGCACGCCTGGTGTTACAAAGAACTAGAGAACACATGTAAAGATGTTATTTCACATCTACTTTAGAAACCACCTTCATAAAAATACAAAACACTGTGCTTGAAATGATTCTGATAATGCCAGTAATGCACAGTCTGTATATTCAAACTGAAACATGTTACTTAACCGAGGCGGGGGGAGAACGGACTGGTAAGGACGTGAGTTGTCAGCCTTCCAACTATGTTTTGAGTAATAATTTGCAGGCTTCTGAATAACTCTATTACCCCTTAACCACCTCCGCCATCCCCAAACTTCCCGATGTTACAGGCAGGCTTTAAAGGATGTAGCTCTTAATAAGCCCTTGTCTACATTGGCACACTACCCATCGCTGACATCGGGTGTGGTTTATTTGGGGCCAAATAAACTAGCAGCCGCAGACCAGAACAAAGCCCCTTTGGCTCTGCTGCCACCTTTGAAACAGTGTGAAGAAATTGGTCTTTGGTGGCACAGCAAGGCAAACCATTCTGCACTTCATGCCAGAGGTGTAGATGCCAGCAGAGGTGGGTGTTGCTAGCGTGGACAAACCTAGAGCACACATTTTCCTCCTGTTGTCCCACAGCCTAAATAGCTGTTTTGGAAACTGCCTGTTAGTTACTAGAAGGTGATTGAGGAGAACTTCATGTATACATTACGTAACTTTTTACACACACGTGCGCGCGCACACGTGCACGCATGTGTATATATCCACCTGTGTAAGTGTATATGCTGTGAGCTTACAGGTTGAGAGGTTTAGGAAAAAGAGTAGTAAACTGCTGCGTACAGAAGAATGTTTGATTTGTGGCGAGAATTTTCTCTAAAAATGTCTTTTACCCTTTAGGATGGCGCCAGAAGTTGCTGCAGTAGGAAGAAAAGGTGGCTATAAGCACCTCTGTGATCTGTGGGCAGCTGGAATAACTGCTATAGAGCTTGCTGAGCTTCAGCCTCCATCCAATGTTTGACCTACATCCAGTGAGGATAGCAAGGGGTTAAAGCGCAGTGTGTAAGTACAGCTCCCCAAATCATCCATCTGGAGTAGTGGCTACATGTGTGCTTGTGGTGTTTGGGGGTACTGCAAGAGTATTGGGTTGTAAGTGTTCTGGATGTACATGATAGAAATTGTGACAACTCCTTTTGGTGCATAAATGCATCATGTTGTCCTGGTAGCATCTCTTAAATGGATGGACTTCTTCCTGCCAACTAAACAATGTATTCAAAATTCATGTCAGATATGTACTGCCATGTAACCCACAGAAATACTGTTGGTTTTTTTAGAGCGCTTTTGCTAATGATGAAAAGCAACTGCCAGCCTCCTGAATTAAAGGACAAAATGAAATGGCAAGTACTTTTCTGTTTCAGTAGATAATGATCATGTAGTTCACTGGGCAATTGATTCTCACGTTTACCACTTCCTTTTACAGGTCCAATAGTTTCCATCATTCTGTGAAAATGGTACTCTAGAAAAAAATCCTAAAAAAGGACCGACAGCTGAAAAGTTACTACAGGTATAAATTTATGTATGGGATTTTTTTAAAGTTCTAAAATTAAAATGTGCTTAATATGAGTGGTTGGAATTTTAATCTGTGTTTTTCCTTCTGTCTTTCAGCATCCTTTTTGTCACCCAGCCAAAGTCTTGCTATTGAACTTTTGGATAAAATGAGTAATTCTGAGCATTCCACTTACCGTGATTTTGATGACGATGATCCTGAGGTGGGAATACATTTCAATCACAGGCTCAGATTAAGTTTTCGTTTGCCGACAAAACTAAATGCTTATGATTTCTTGAGCCACAGAATGTTTTGTGATCTGGGAACAGGCTCAAGGGTTGCTTTTACTTTTGGTTGTGCTGCTCTGTCACACGTACAGGCCCTTAGCAAAACTCATTATATTTGGGGGAGAGACACTCAAAGAGAAAGAGATGAAAACACTTTAAAATTTTGTTTGTGGTTGTCCTTCAACAATTTTGCAGCAGTATGTGTGGACTGCTTCTCCAGTCCCGAGTTCTGGCGTGCATTCTGCTTTCTGTTTCTTTGTGGAATTATGTTTCCCTTCATCTGCAAATTAATTAGAACAAGGTCCAGAGAATGTATAAAAAAGCAGCCAGATCTATCTCATGGACCAATGATTTTTTTTTTTTCCAAATTTTGATTTTTCTTATAGAATAAAAAAATATCTCAAGTTGGAAAGGACCCATAAGGATCATCGAGTCCAACTCCCTGCTCCTTACAGGACTACCTAAAATTTGTTGTGACTTCAGTCTGGGATTGGAATTGAGGTGGAATTCAAATGTAGAATTACAGTGCTACTGTGCCTGTTCCGGCACAGGTGCTTTGTCTCTTTAGCTTCTTTGTCCCATCAGGTGTGAAGTAGACCACACCTATAAAGAAAGAAAGGATGTCTGGGAGATTCTCTACGAAGATAACAGTAAGAGCAGCAAACTGGATGCTCCAGTTCCACAGTTCAAGGCTGAAAGATAGACAAAAGACAATGAATATTTAATTAATCCCATCAATGCTTAGAATTGTATTCCTTTATGTGATCCACAGAGGTGTCTTCAAGCTGGCTTTTGGTCCACAGAACTGAAAAAGTTGGTTAAATCCTTACTTTGTTCACAAATAAACTTACTTATAGAGAGACATTATATGGTAATAGAAAGTTTTTGCTCAGGCTACACAAACAATTTATTGTTTGGGATCCAGCCACAGCAAAAGCTTTGAAAGAGGAAGATAAATTCTAATTCTAAATAACTGTCAGACCACTATGTACTGGCATCTATCTAAGAATAAAGATCCTTGTGTCTCGCAAGCCTCATATTTATGTTAAGAGACTCACCTACACTTGGGAAATCCTCTTATGTAATAATCTGTCCATGGGGTTTTATTCCTAACCCACTCCCCTCTTCATGCCAATAAACAGATGAATAAATATTCAAAAACATAATAAAGACTATTCATCATTCTCCATACATACCTTCACAAATACATACACACACATACACAAGTATATACATATATATATATGTATATATTGAATTTTCTTTATGAAGCCATGTTGTTTTGTTTTACGTGATTTATAATTTTTCTACTTCTGTTTGGTTTATCTTTCAATGTTTTCCTCATACTGAATAAAGTGCCACAAGTCTATAAATTCATGAATCAGACCTCTTTTGAAGTGAGTTATAACACATTCAACCCTGCACACTTCTTTTATGATAACACATTTTAATATGAATTTCATATTTTTTGTTTGAAACAGATATTTTTGTTTTCAAAGTGTATAAGAAAACTGTCCTTTTCTTCCTGGTTTTTTTATTTGCTCCAGCATTTTTCATTTTGACACCTCTATGCCTCATTATCTCATCTTTTTTTAACCTAAATTAAGTCTTCACTAAATATCAGTGCAATATTCTCTACAAAGGATATTAAAAGGAAACATAAGAATGCTTTTAGGATACTCCCAGTTTCTATTTCTGACTTATTAGTTACTTGAACTCCATGTAAACTAGGAGATCTACAGACTGGTTTACATATTTTTCAATTCAACTATATTTCAGTAACAAACATTACTCTATGCTGCATGTACTGACTATGTTTAATTTGGTTTATATAACTTTTGCCTTTGAAAATAACATTTATGCCTAACTTTTACATATTAACAGACATAAAATGTGTTTTCCCATACACAGTCAGATATATGTTAGGAGAGCAATGTAGACATATATAGGATAATTCAGATTTTTAAAAATATTTTACTATTTTATTAATTTATTACTTAGCAAGATGACAAATATGTCTACTGCCTCATTAAACACTTCATTTTGTTCATTGTGCTTCAAATAATCACCTCTAAATCACAAGCCATCTAATATTCCTCTTCAGTGTCTTCTCCAGAAGCCTGGCTTCGAGTTTCTGTCTCCAGTAAGATAGGCTGGACCTGAAACTCAGTTCTCAATATCATGATAGAAGTTTAGCTGCTCTTTTTCTGCTCAACTACCAAATCCTTTCAGCTACCTTGCTTGTCAACTTGAGGGGGTCAGCAGGAAATGTTGCCACTTGCTGTCTCAGTGGGAGAGCACTGTTTCAGAACTAATCAGAAGAAAACTCTTTGTTTATTCTTCTCGTATCTGACACTAATTAAGCCTACATTAACTATAAATATGTATTGCCGTTACACATGAGAAATTTCATGTGAAAAGGTGTTGAGACAAAAGAATACTCCGAAAAAAAGGCAAAAATGTGACACCTTTTTTTTAACGTTATCGCCTTCTCACATAAATAATCTAAGTTTTGTTAATGGGACTGCTCATGTGGCTAAAACCCCACCAATGTGAGTACCAAAAGCCCAATTATGCTCCAAAATCACAAGGGGTAAACAGCAGTAGAAGCAGCAGAGTTGGTTTCACAAGGAAAGGCAATTCACCAACCGAGACATTATTGTCAAGAGGCTCTAGCCAAGTGTCTGCAGACGACACCAAGTTGGGCAGGAGTGTTGGGCTTGCTGAGGATGAACTCTGCCTCATCATACACAACATTAATGATGATGTTGATCAGGTTTGGACACAGTATTAACCCGTGGGGTACACAACCAGGCCTCCAACTAGACTTCGTGTTACTGATCACCACTCTCTGGGTCTGTCCACTCAGTCAGTTTTCAATCCACCTCACTGTCTGCTCATCCAGCCCATACTTCATCAGCTTCTCCTTGAGGATCTTATGGGAGACAATGTCAAAAGCCTGAATGAAGTCAAGGCAGACGATATCCAGTGCCCTCCCCTCACCTACCAAGCCAATCATTTCATTGTAGAAAGTTATCAGGTTGGTTAAGCATGACTTCCCTTTGGTAAATCCATGCTGGCTACACTTGACATCTGCCTTGTTCTTAATGTACCTGGAAGTGGCTTCCAGAATTAGCTGCTCGCCTTCCCAGGGACTGAGGTGAGGCTGACCAGCCTGTAGCTCCCTGGGTCCTGCTTCTTGCCCTTTTTGCAGATATGAACACATAAATATCAATGTGTGCATACTTCTATGTATATTTATATTTAATATGTACGTCAGTTAGGGAATCAGAGATTGCTGTGATTAGAGGGTTTGTGTTTGTTTTTGGTTTTGTTGGTTTTGGGTTTTTTTATGGTTGGACTTGATGATCTTACAGGTCTTTTCCAACCTTAGTTATTCGGTGATTCTGTGATTCTGTGAGAGCGTTTAGAAGACAGGTGAATCAGACTAGTTTCAAACTTCAGAACTGAACTGACTGGATTGACATTCATGAAGGCATATTTCACATGGTAAGTCCTTGAGCATTAGCAGTCACTATCATTGTACATAATAAACAACTAATCCTTAACAAACTTATCTTAAATAAGCTGTGACTGTACAACACCACTGAGCAGAGGCCATACAGTTACCATTAGCACTATGGTACTGGATTGTTCTTACCCACAGAGGCAGAGATGGAAGATCAAGTGATCTTTGAGGAAGGAGGCTGGAACTGAAATGGTCTCCTGTCTTCACCATCTTTCCTCTCTCATCTTTGGTATTTATAACTTTCGCACTCCCCAAAAGAAAAGGGATGGTCTCGTCTGCTTCTGACACAGCTTGTCTTACTTTTATGATTGGATCTTATCCGGGTTTCACTAAGCATCTTTCCTGCTTTTTCAGCAGGATTGTTGGGTTTCCATCAAACATCCTTCCTGTTTTTTATCACAGCCTTGTGGTATCTTGCAGATTTTACTACTTACACTTGGTTTCCTGTATGCCGCTTGCTCATCTATACCACAAGTTTCCCTTTGCTCCTTTTCAGTTACATGCTATTTATACATCTACGTTTAACTGTGTCACAAAATACTTGTTGCTGGTTATGCAATTAATATTATTACAGTGCTGGAAAATACTTAGATATTACTGTGTTTCTGACTGGGTTGAAGACCAGCAAACATTAGGAAGGAAAATGTAAAGGAGAATGCTTCCCCTTAACTGCTCCCCTCTTTGCAGACTGAATACAAAATTTAAATCATCTGTAGTTAGGTTCAAGATTATATGAGGTTAACTCAGTAAGTTTGCAGATGACACCAAGCTGGGTGGGAGCGTTGATCTGCTTGAGGGTCAGAAGGCTCTGCAGAGGGATCTGGACAGGTTGGATCGATGGGTCGAGGCCAGTTGTATGAGGTTCAACAAGACCAAGTGCCAGGTCCTGCACTTTGGTCACAACAACCCCATGCAATGCTACAGGCTTGGGGACGAGTGGCTGGAAAGCTGCCCTGCAGAAAAGGACCTGGGTATGCTGGCTGACAGCCGGCTGAAGATGAGCCAGCAGTGTGCCCAGGTGGCCAAGAAGGCCAACGCCATCCTGGCTTGTATCAGAAATGGTGTGGCCAGCAGGAGCAGGGAGGTGATCGTGCCCCTGTACTCGGTGCTGGTGAGGCCGCACCTCGAATACTGTGTTCAGTTTTGTGCCCCTCACTACAAGAAAGACATTGAGGTGCTGGAGCATGTCCAAAGAAGAGCAACGAAGCTGCTGAAGGGTCTAGAGAACAAGTCTTATGAGGAGTGGCTGAAAGAGCTGGGGTTGTTTAGTCTGGTAATGGAAGCTTAGGAATTACTTCTTCACTGAAAGGGTATCAATCATTGGAACAGGCTGCCCAGGGAAGTGGTTGAGTCACCATCCCTGGAGGTATTTAAAAGATGTGTAGATTTGGCACTTAGGGACATGATTTAGTGGTGGACTTGGCAGTGTTAGGTTAACAGTTGGACTCAATGGTCTTAAAGGTCTTTTCCAACCTAAATAATTCTATGATTAATACTAACCTCCTTAGAAAAGAAGAAGGGCTTCCTGGTAAAAAACCACACATCTTTATTCCTGTCTCTTTTGTCCCTGATTTGTTAAGGAACAAATCATATATTAGGTCTTTCTCAGATCAGCGCATCACTCATGGATGTTGCATATTTTGATTGTCACACAGAGCTTTGCTAGGACAGTGACATGAGGCATAACCCAGCCTGCTTTGTGTATAACTGCTTTATTCTCTTATGTTTCTTTATTGTACAAATCTCTCTTTATCTTTAAGATCTCATTTTCCTCTGTGTTTAAGGCCATTTTCTGAAATGTTATTAAGTAGAGCTCATAAAAAATTTTCGACAGGAACATTCTTTTAATAGAAAAGGTATTTTCAACTGTCCAAAAAGACTGTGTTTGTCTGATTTTTGGGGAAAAAAAAAATCTTAAATCCTTAAAACTTAAAAAGTTTACATTGTAATCTCTTAGCTCCTTACCTAGGACACTGTGGAATTCATTAATATGTGAGTACCAAAACATGAAAGAAAATATACAAATTTGAAGATTTGGTAGTAACTGCTTTCAACTCTTCCCTGGATTTGCTACCAGAACCAATAGTCCTTATAATGAGAAAACTATAGCAAAAGCAGGCATTAATAATTAAGTCAGTCATAAGAAAACTTCAGTTTTCACAATAAAATAGTCTGGCATACAACTGATTTATTTTTATAAACCAACTGTAAATCTCATATTCAGCTACAGTGATGAGTAACTTTGACATGAATACTAGTACTTGGAACAAATGAGTACAACTATAAGTCATTTTGTGTAATGGAGAAAAAAAGTGGTTTAAGAGAACATTGCCATACAATCCATGTTTCCTGCTTTGAAACCGAATATATTACACAGCATTTGGAGAAGAACAGGAAACCATGAACCTATGACAGTATTTCATTCTGTTGATACCATTTCCTCATTCTCTGATGGAACTGTGTTCATAATATGTTGTTTTATTCTTTAAATGAGAATTAAAAACGTATTTTCATATTTAAATTTTTAACATATATCCCTGACTCATGTGTGGGCTTGTTTTTTGTTTTTTTTTTTTTTGACTTTTCCATGCCAAGATGATTTATTTGTTTGCTTGTTTGTTTGTTTGTGTAATTAAACTGGAATTAATCACTGTTAGAAAACTAAAGAGCAAATGTAGCAAACAGGAGACCAAAGTAGGTAGTAGTTTAAGGGGTAATCAATGCCTTCAAAATGTATGGCAATTTCCCTTTCAGGCTGCGATATTCTCACAGCCTCTGCTAGAATTAGCAGTAAGTTAAATGCTGGGTTAGAAAGTGACTACAGATATTGCGACTGGATGAGGCTTTTGGGATATACTACTATTCTTTGGGTCTCTTCTACTTATAGTTATCTAAAAGGAATAAAACTTGAAGGTAGGAGCCAATCTGCCTTTCTTACGCAACTACCTTGTACCACAGCTTAAACGGCTGCATGGATACCTAACTTTTGCTGTCTTTTTCTAACTCCCTCTATTGTCTCGAGAGAAATGGGCACCTCAGGGGGCACCTCATTCTACCTAAATTAGACACCTACGTTAAAATAGGGTATTGTTCACTGGTGGTGTATTGACTGCAGAAAGAATTGTGGTTCTTCAGTTGTGTGCACACAACTGAAACAAGGATTTAACTTATTTCTGCTTTAAAAATCTAATGCTTCTTGCAGAATTGTAGAGGAAATGTCAATTACGAGACTTCAGGACTGTACCTTCCTACTGCTGAAAACAGGTGTGTTAAATCTCAGCACTTTCTTGAACCAGCTTACTAAAGCTCAGGTTCGAGCTTAAGCTAGGTGCTGAAGTAAAGCGTATCAGATCTTACTCTGAAAGGACTCTATTGTTTTAAATATCCCTGATTCTATTTGACTTTACAGTACAACAAATAGCTTCCCTCTTTTGCTAGAGCTTTCACGTAGAAAATTCAGAAATTAAGATGAGGAGATAGCTAAGGGATGTTAAAAGCAGCTGCCTTCTCCAGCTGCTCCATCCCAGGAGCCCTCCTGCCCAGCTGCTGGAGCCCAGTCTGATGTGTTTACACACACACAAACACACACATACATGCGTGCGTGTGCAGACACACACACACATGTGCACACGTGCACACACACACGCGACTCGGATGGTCACGCAGACAGCCATAGAGAAAGCACTGCCTCCAGCAGCACCCACATTGAGGACTCACACCAGACACAGGCCCAGACAGCCACATTCCCTCCTCCCCTTGGGCTGTCAGAGGCAGAAGGCCACTGGTGCAGCACACACACCACGCTCTCCAGTTTCACAAGCACACACACGTTCGTGGATCCCCCAAGCACTGGCACAGCCCCTCTGCCGGGCCGGCAGCCCTGCCGGGATCCCAGACCCCCTTACCTGCCCCGCAGGTCCCCAGTTCACCAGCTGGTCCAGCTGGGTGCTCGCTGCAAGCACGCAGTGCTCACACTCATCCCACAGGCACCCCACACTCACGGGTCCCCTCGAACACCAGCACGGAGCCTCTGCCTGCCTGATACCCCCACCCAGACCCTGGGCCTCTTACTTGCCAGCTGGTCCAGCTTGGAGTTTGCCAGGCAATCTACATGCACACCCCACACACACCTGGTTTGGGGAAGGTACAGACACTGGCCCCTAGCAGCCGGCACCTGGCACACGGGCTGTGCCCCATGGTCCTGCTCCAGCTGCCAGCACTGAGCCCCTCACTTGTCTCACTCAGGCCCATCCCCGCAGTAGCTGGTTTTTGAGACAAACACTGTTCCTGCCACAGTGGCTGGAGGTTAAAGGCCCCACCAGCTCCAGTAGCCGACCCTGAGACCCCACTGGCTCCAGTAGCTGATACCACAGGCCAGGGCTGGGCCACCACCCCCAGTGTGACCCCAGGAGTTGGCATGCAGTCCCCTCACACCAGTCCCCCTGGTAGCTGGCACTGAACCCTTGCACACACATGGAATAGGGAGCGAGATTACACTGAGAGATTGTTACAACAAGAGTTAATAAGATAGGACAAACGGCAGTGGTCAAGCATAGGGCTCAGCTAGACAAGCATACTGACCGGCCTCGTTTTGCATGCGACCTTAAAGGAACACATGCTCTCTCCTTCTGCTTGCCCTTACAGAGATCCCCTATGCGTTAGCTGCAGGGCTTTTACTATTGAATCCTCAGTAAAACCAACCAACCACGCAACAAAAAACCCCACACACCCTCTTCCCAAACCAAAACCACAAACAAACAAAAAACCCAATCACCAAAAAACAGCTGTCACTGGTTATCAGGCATTGGAGTATGGTAGTGCATTGGAGAAGCCTCAAAAGCGCCAAAGGAATAGTCAAACAGTCAAAATAACTATTTCACCTGCTCTCTGTCAGATTGTTTGACATGTCTTAATTCTGGTAATGTTCCATTCATCCACAGACCCTCAAGAATAGTCTCAAGATTCAAATGTATATAACAAACAGAAAAAAAGAATGACTTGGCCACTGAAACATATGTAAAACTTTTCTAAGCACACCAAAGACACAAAAAAGATTTTATGTTTTTTCAGACTAACTTTTATGAACTATTTCTGTTCAGCTCTGAAAAAATAGTCCTACTAAATAGTAGGGCAAGTTCTTTGACATAAACTCTGGTGAGGACAAGCTTCTGAAACAAAGTGTTTCTCATTTTCAGAAACAGATGTCAGAACACGGGTACAAAAAAAGGACTAAATTTGGGATTTAATTTTAAGGAGTTGAATACATTAGCCTGCTTCAGAAAAAAGAAAAAAAATAAGACACCACCCCCCCCCCAAAAAAAAAAAAAAAACCCAACTAACCCTCAAAAATCAGGATTCCTTACCCAAAGAATGGAAACCAAATAATGCAAAAGGCTGCAAGCAGAGAGCTTTGCTATTACTGAACTATTTCAAATTAGGTAGTGTTTCAAATTAGGTACTGTCTTGAAGTGTGTGTTTTTGCAGACTAAGGCAAACTGTCAAGATTCCTATATGCTGATAGATATACCTTCTAATCACAGCCCCCTCTCGTAGCAAGAGAATACATTCAGCATAATGAGAAATAGTCAGCTGTTTTAAGATTAAAGTAAAAATGAAAGATAAGAGTGTATTTGAAAATTGTTACTCGGTCTTACAGATATATGGCATGGTTCTTTAAGATTTGAAGATTCAATAAAATCTACTGAATATATATATTCTGAAAGTGGTTCTGTGTATAGAAGGCTTTACATGTCATTTTAAAGGAAGGCTTAGGAGGGAAAAGCTGAGGGAAGAGAGATGCAACACTGCATTTGCTTTTTTCATGTTAGCATGAATTTTCAGGTAAAGATTACCCATAAGTCAGCAATAAAAAGCTTCAGTTGTATTTTGTGATCTTTCAGGATCCAAGATGCACATTATTTTAAAAAAATAAAAATAAATAAGTCACATACAAGGAAGAAAAAGAAAAGCAAAGAAAAACTTTAAATTCCACCAATATGTACTGAGAAGTAGACGGATGGTAGTTTTGCTTGTCTCTTTGTTATTTATACAGAAAAAATTACAATCGTATAGTCCATGTTGACTTACCAGGGCTTTGGATGCACCATGTCTGTCTGCTGTATGCTGTAAGATATCTTTCTGCACTTTATTAAATAAAATGATAGTGTCTGAACTATCGGCACACTTATTTCCTAGACTTCTTGTGTTCTTTTTGATTGTTTCTTGATTGATAACAGACATACCCACTCCACTTCAATTTTGAGGTTACTGTTACATTTTGTTTGAAACTTTCAACAGTCAGGTCAGTCAAGGAGCAATAAAGTTAAAAATTATAATTTCTCTAGAATAATTTCAGAAACATGTCCCATGGAGCTTTGCCTTCTCACAAACTCATGCATTTTTATTATTACTGTTTTTCCAATGCCCAGAAGCATTGATGGATGTTATATGGAAAAAATAGCACTAAAATAACCCATATATATTTACTGTCTCTAGGAGCTTCCCACTGGAACACAGAAGTAGAATATACAAGCAAAAGATAAGGTGATACTAACAGTCATCTTGTCATCCCCATTTGTGAAGATGTTTCTGTATATTCTGTACTTCTTTTATTTTGTCTTTCCTTTTAAAGTTTCTGTTCCCAAGGCCCTCATGATTTACCTGATACGAGTGTTTTGCGTATCTTAAACACAAGATAAACTGTAATAGGTTGAAGGTAATTTTATTCTCCTCTCCCCATTTGCACTCACCAGTGAGCGGCAAAGGTATCTATACTGGCTTAGCAACCTTAACCAATATTTAAATTATTGCATTAAACTTTACCATTGAGGAGGTTTTAACATACATACTTGGTCAGTTATGGTAATTCATCTCATTGGTTCAGTATTCATCAGTGCACTGACCAGAAACTTGCTATTTTCTAATAGCTACACATATAAAATGTCTCCAGTTTATTCTTCTGTGTCCTACTGCATGTTTGTGGTATAATGCATTCTCCTTCCACACGGAGATAAGATCAGTCAGAAAGGTAGCATCTTATGATTTGGAAATACCTATACGTATTTACTTCCTCAAAGTTGCTATAACTTTCCCAAGCTGGGGAAAGCTTATCCTGATGAATGAGCATGATGGATGATGAATGATGGAACTAATATTATTTGGTTTTAGAATCATAGAATCATTTAGGTTGGAAAAGACCCTTGATATCATCAAGTCCAACTGTTAACCTGACACTATCAAGTCCACCACTAAACCATGTCTTTAAGTGCCATGTCTACAAGCTAATAAGCCTCTAAAATACTTTAGGAGAATCACTAAAAACATCAACCACATATTTCGTTGTTTACCTTTAAAAACGTACTATTTTTGCCATCTCCCTACCTACAGATAAACCAATGTATACCTTTCTTCATCTTACCTGGGCTATCATCCTGATCAATAATCTGAATGATAATGTGTCAGAATTAATGATTGATTATTCTCAGTATCGCTTCATTTACCTAAAAATGTACACTATATTGTTAAGTCATTTTGAATACCATATATTTCACCTAGCTTCAAATGCCTGAAGTTAGATGTCTGGTTTAATTCAGTTTTCTAGTCTTTTTCGATGGTCAGAGGACAACTTGTTTCTTTCAGGGAAGAGATAAAATCCTAAGAGAAGTTTAAGATATGTGGAAAGAACTTAGACAACAACTATCATGACAATGTGTGATAACAAAATTTGCTTCAGTTACAAAAAAGATTTCTTATATTGCTGTAATTGTGGTATGAAATGTCTTACGATTCCGTAAAGCCCCTCAGGTTTAATACCTAATCCTCAACAGGATTTCTTTCACAAGACTCAGAGGAAATAATTTACACGACTTTGGTGCCAATGATGCTGCTGGATTCCCTGTCCCACATACGCATTTTGAATGCAATTAAAAAGTAGCACTTTCTGTAACTAACTGCATTACTTTAAAAACCCCACAAAAACACACTGGGGCTTGAGATCAGTGATATTCTTAGTAAATTCTTGGGATCACAGAAGACTGCCTGTCTGTAAATCTCTTAGCAATGTTTATCTCCTATACCTTGATTAATACACAGTAGGAAAAAATATTTAGATAGACAGAAAAGTGATGCTGACAGAAGACAGACAAGTCATGCTGAGAGAAGAAATGCTGAATATACCAAAAGCAGCTAGAAATACATTGTATTTTCTTACTACTTTGCAAGAAAATAGAGGGAGACCCTATATGGCACAAAACTCACAGAAGTTTATTTAAATATTGTCAAGAAGATTTTTTAAGCCTGGGCATGGTTTATTTTACGTAGTCCTTAGCCTTCCAAATCAGAGAAGAAGCAACTTTCACTCAATGTGTAATAATAGTAATGTCTACGATTTTTTTTTTCCCCTGGCACTTTGAAGCAGTCCTAAGTTTCTTCAAAGTTACTGCAATAAATGATTAACCCTGCAATGACGGTGTCTGTTAGTTTCACAAAACTAAAAATTAATTTCATATGATAAAGACTTTCTGCAGTTACATATCCTTTAATAAAATACAGGTGGAAGTAGCCAGATATTATTGAAACAAACATCTTTAGTTCCCTTGGGTAACAGCAGAACTTTGTCTACTTTTAGACAATGACAAGATTTTGTTCTTTCATTTACTATGGATTTATGTAAATTTCATCAAGGTTTTTTTATGTAAGTTCCCTCTGAATTAGATTATACTGTTAAAAAAAAATATATTTTTGACCATCAAATAAAAATCTTGAGACTAACTACCACTCTGAACTCTTTATTCATAAATTTCAATTTAAATGCTGCCCCCATTTTAGTCTTCTACAAGATGTTGTTAAAAATAGAATAATTTCTTTGAGTGAGAACTACATTGAAAATATCTCCCATCTACTGATAATTTATAGGGGAGAAATTTATTTTTTCTCAGTATCATCATGCACAAAAGCAGGTATAACATACTGTTATTCAGGAGCTACCCTAATAAAACTGAACTTAAAAAAAAAAAAAAAAAAGAACTGGGGGGGGAAACAACCTCCATAAGGAAATTAAGGAACTGGTGGGGATTTTAACTTGACTAAAATAGAGCTTAATTTGGAATTATTTGGGCTTGATTTGGCAAAAAAAAATGAAAGCTTAAAAAGTCAAACCCCAACCCCCTTTAAAATATATTTCCTACAATAAATTTATTTTCTTGTCAGTCTTAGGAGGGAGCAGGACACCTTTTCCTGCTGTTGTGTAGTGACCTAAAAGTAGTTCTGCTGAAGAATCTTTATTTGCGGTGAAGTAAATATCAGAAATTGTTCCTACATTTGAATGTGGTAATTTACAGCAATGAATAGTGCTTTACTGGAAAGGTTTCCTACGAGTTAACTTCTTGGAGATTGTTACTTAAGCACAGCAGATCACATAAAGATACTATTACCTTATTACCCATATCTACAGGATGAGCATGATCGCCATCTATAAAGCTGGAAAACATCCACAGGTGGTGTAACTGACAGTAGCTGAGAGATTACACTTAGAAAATTAACATTAATGGTTCTTGGTAATTCCCATCTTCCTTTGTGTTTCTAAATGTATTCACAAATCTCCAGAGGCTACTTAAAAAAAGTTTTGTGAAAGATAAATTGAAGTTTCTGTCATTTCTGTCATTGTTTTGACAACGCAAATCAAACATTTCTTTGAATGTTAATGGTGAAGACTTCCATTTCTTAAAATGATCCTATAGGGAAAATAATTAAATTGGCTTTTTAAAGCAGCTCTTTTGATATTGATTATATAAAGATAACAAAAGTAAAAAGATGGAATTCAAATTCCTTTTTTTATAAACACTTGTTCTTAGCCCTTGTATTCTAGAAAGGGGAATTAATGTATAATACGATCATTTTTTTTAAATAAATTGAGAGGAACATTTAAAAGAGAGTCCGGAAGAAAAAAAAATTAAGTGCTCTAAGTTTTTGAGTAATTGGCAAGAAACAGAAATATTTAAATTAGCTTGAATTTTTCTTATGGTTTTACAGAAAAAAAGTCAATTTGTCTTTTGCCGAGAAAATGACACAAGGAACTGGAAATAGGGTTAAACTGGCCAGAAACCAACATTACCTTCATTGAAATATCTGGGAAGTTATCACCTAATGCAGTTCCTGCTGCTCAAGTAATCTAGCAATGCCATGCTTGTACAAAATAGGTACGCAGGGATCCTTGGCCGTACCAGACTTTAACAGGAATCCAGAAGTCTATAGAAGAAACATCTACATCTCAGTTAATTACTTGAGGTAACCTTAGTATTCAAGGAGGAGAAATAAATTTTTAAGTCATTATTCTTGCAACCTGTTTTGGATATGTGAGTTAGTATAAAACACGTAAGCTGGTATCTGTAGTATCTTAAGTTGGTATGAGAAGTATAATTCTCTCTATTGGCTGTAAAGGAAAGCTATGGTGGCTAGCTCAGATGTCACAGATGTCTATATTTTAGGTCCAGTGTGAATTGTTTAGATGAATCCATGTGCCATAGCTCACTGAGATCCACAACCTGTCTTCCCTCTGTCTTAGATCCTGTCCCTCAAAACTGATTCCAAGGTCAGCTTTTTAAGGAACTAGGTCCCTTCACAGCGTCACAAACACTCTGTGAATTATCAGCTCTGAGCTTATGAGACAATAAAAAGATTGCAACCAGGCCAGTCAGTGAGAGGGATATGCCAGACTCATAAATACACATACTGTGATCTTCACAGCAAGACCTAAAAATCCAGGCCTTCTTTAATTACAAAATGAGAAAGTCTGGAGCTGTTCTGCTGTGTTTCTTAGGCACCAGATGTCCTGGAAAGGGAAAAAGAGTTCAGAAGCTAGAATCTTTAAAATAAAGTATGAACAGGAAGAAATTATATACTCACACATGGCTTATTAAGTCACATAAGGCTCATCATGCTGAGGTTTCAAAATACAATCTTAAGTTTGGACTTACAATTAATCACACAGTTAAACAATGTTGCAGTATCTTATTTTTTTGTTAGTGTAGATCTTTATTCAAAAATATGAAAGTAATGAAAAATTATCTATTGATTTCATTGGGTTTAAGATGAGACTCTTTGAGCTGTATTTTTACATAAAAGTTTCTTATTCTTTATACATTATAGACTCTGATGAAAGAGCAAACTGAAATAATCAAAAGAAGTCATATTTTTATAATTACAAAATATTGTATATTCATTGGTTATGATGCTCTCACGAGAGCTAAGAAATCTGAATATGTGATCTCAGCCAAGCAAAGTATGAGTTTGGATCTGTAATGTCTCTTAGGTACTGAGACTTTGTACTACCAGAGAGGACACTGCAAACACTTCCTTTCTTCTTTGTGTCAAACTAGGTCTATGCTGACAATGACTACTAGCTTCATATTCACAGGTGATACACTAGTGCCAGAACTGCAAAAAAAAAGTAAGAGTTTAGATGGACAATGAGCATCCTATTTTCTGAATATTCCTTGATAACTTTCTGCTGACATTCATATTACTAATAAATTATGGAAGTGGGATAAATTATCTATTACACTATTCATTATTTGGTTTCTAAATTATCTTCTTTAAATAGTTTTCCCCATAATTTCATGCATAAATAGCTGTAAGGACTGGTAAGAACATACTGACCACCCATTCAGGAATGATTTTTCTTAACACTGTTACAGATCAGATTTTTTTTTTTTTTTTCTTTTTCTTAAAACAGCTGAAGTTTCATCCCAAAGGACAAATGGGAGGAATATCTCCTGGGATGTATAAAAATAGATCGTATCAAGTGCTAGAAAATATACTTTGAGCAACTATTGTACATTGATGAATTAGATTTAGGGTTTTAGATTTTAGATTTGTAGGTTTAGATTAGATATACTAGTATGTTCTCCCCAGCCTTGTTAATTTTCATGATTCTGTTGTTTAACATTTTCTTTATAGTACTGCCGTGTAGAAAACAGTTGACTTTTATAACAGCTGATGCAACAGTTTTCTCAGGAGGGCACATTACTGTACCGTAGCAAGGTCCTAACAGCAACGGTATGAGCTTTTGAAAAACAATATAAAATAACACTGAAAAATTGATGATGAATATCTGTAAAACCAAGTAACAAGTTAAAAAAACCCAACAAAATACCAATACGAATGAAAATATGCTTCTTTTTAAAAAAAAAGGGAGCAAATATTTTTTCCAAAACTGTACAAATTTTAATAACAATATTTAGCTCTTTTTCTGTCTTATAATAATGTGTTTTATTGAAAAGTAGGAGATATAATAACCATAAAACCATAGAATTATTTAGGTTGGAAAAGACCTTTAAGATCATCAAGTCCAACCATAAACCTAACACTGCTAAGTCCACCGCTAAACCATGTCCCTAAGTGCCACATCTACATGTCTTTTAAATACCTCCAGGGATGGTGACTCAACCACTTCCCTGGGCAGCCTGTCCCAATGATTGATAACCCTTTCGGTGAAGAAATTTTTCCTAATATCCAATCTAAACCTCCCCTAGCACAACTTGAGGCCATCTCCTCTCGTCCTATCACTTGTTACTTAGGAGAAGAGACCAACACCCACCTCGCTACAACCTGCTTTCAGGTAGTTGTAGAGAGCGATGAGGTCTCCCCTCAGCCTCCTTTTCTCCAGACTGAACAACCCCAGCTCCCTCAGCTGCTCCTCATAAGACTTGTCCTCTAGACCCCTCACCAGCTTTGTTGCTGTTTTTTGGACATGCTCCAGCACCTCAATGTCTTTCTTATAGTGGGGGGCCCAAAACTGAACACAGTATTCGAGGTGCGGCCTCACCAGCGCCGAGTACAGGGGCACGATCACCTCCCTACTCCTGCTGGCCACACTATTTCTGATACAAGCCAGGATGCTGTTGGCCTTCTTGGCCACCTGGGCACACTGCTGGCTCATCTTCAGCCGGCTGTCAACCAGCACCCCCAGGTCCTTTTCTGTGGGGCAGCTTTCCAGCCACTCATCCCCAAGCCTGTAGCGTTGACTGGGGTTGTTGTGACCAAAGTGCAGGACCTGGCACTTGGTCTTGTTGAACCTCATACAGTTGGCCTCGGCCCATCGATCCAGCCTGTCCAGATCCCTCTGCAGAGCCTTCCTACCCTCCAGCAGATCAACGCTCGTGCCCAACTTGGTGTTGTCTGCAAACTTGCTGAGGGTGCACTCTATCCCCTCATCCAGGTCATTGATAAAGATATTAAACAGAACTGGCCCCAATACTGAGCCCTGGGGAACACCACTTGTGACCGGCCACCAACTGGATTTAACTCCATCCACCACAGAATCACAGAATCACAGAATCACTACGGTTGGAAAAGACCTGTAAGATCATCAAGTCCAACCTGGGGGAAAAAAAAAAAAAAAAAAAAAAAGCCAACCACCACACAACAACAAGCCACAACACACCAAGAACCAACCCACCCAACACCACACAGCACCATGCCCATCAAGCTACATGCCACAATGCCACATCCACACGCTCCTTGAATACCTCCAGGGAGGGTGACTCTACCACCTCCCTGGGCAGCCTATTCCAATGTTTCACTACTCTCTCAGTAAAGAACTTTTTCCTAATATCTAGCCTGAACCTCCCCTGGCGCAACTTGAGGCCATTTCCTCTAGTCCTGTCACTAGTCACTTGGGAGAAGAGACCAACACCCACCTCTCTGCAAACCCCCTTCAGGTAGTTGTAGAGAGCGATGAGGTCTCCCCTCAGCCTCCTCTTCTCCAGGCTAAACAACCCCAGCTCCCTCAGCCGCTCCTCATAAGACTTGTGTTCCAGACCCCTCACCAGCTTCGTCGCCCTTCTCTGGACACGCTCCAGCACCTCAATGTCTTTCTTGTAGTGAGGGGCCCAAAACTGAACACAGTATTCGAGGTGCGGCCTCACCAGCGCCGAGTACAGAGGCATGATCACCTCCCTGCTCCTGCTGGCCACACCATTTCTGATGCAAGCCAGGATGCCGTTGGCCTTCTTGGCCACCTGGGCACACTGCTGGCTCATATTCAGCCGGCTGTCGATCAACACCCCCAGGTCCTTTTCTGCGGGGGAGCTTTCCAGCCACTCGTCCCCAAGCCTGTAGCGTTGCCTGGGGTTGTAGTGGCCAAAGTGTAGAACCCGGCACTTGGCCTTATTGAACTTCATCCGGTTGGCCTCAGCCCATCGATCCAGCCTGTCCAGATCCCTCTGCAGAGCCTTCCTACCCTCAAGCAGATCAACACTCCCTCCCAACTTGGTGTCGTCTGCAAACTTGCTGAGGGAGCACTCTATCCCCTCATCCAGATCATCAATGAAGACATTAAACAAGACCGGTCCCAAAACCGAGCCCTGGGGGACTCCGCTTGTGACCGGCCGCCAGCTGGATTTCACCCCATTCACTACAACTCTCTGGGCTCGGCCATCCAGCCAGTTTTTTACCCAGCGAAGAGTGTACCTGTCTAAACCACGGGCCGCCAGCTTCTCTAGGAGAATACTGTGGGGGACAGTGTCAAAGGCTTTGCTGAAGTCCAGGTAGACAACATCAACAGCCTTCCCCTCATCCACTAGGCGGGTCACCTGGTCATAGAAGGAGATCAGGTTGGTCAAGCAGGACCTGCCTCTCATGAACCCGTGCTGGCTTGGCCTGATCCCTTGGGTATCCTGCACGTGTCCCGTGAGCGCCCTCAAGATAAGCCTCTCCATAACCTTCCCCGGCACCGAGGTCAGGCTGACAGGCCTGTAGTTCCCCGGATCCTCCTTCCGACCCTTCTTGTAGATGGGCGTCACGTTGGCAAGCCTCCAGTCATCCGGGACCTCCCCCGTTGACCAGGACTGTTGATAAATGATGGAGAGCGGCTTGGCAAGCTCCTCCGCCAGCTCCCTCAGCACCCTTGGGTGGATGCCATCAGGCCCCATAGACTTATGAGTGTCCAGGTGGCATAGCAGGTCGTTAACTGCTTCCTCCTGGATCATGGGGAGCCTATTTTGCTCTCCATCCCTGTCATCCAGCTCAGGGAGACGGATACCCTGAGGATACCTGGTGTGGCTGTTAAAGACTGAGGCAAAGAAGGCATTAAGTACCTCAGCGTTTTCCTCCTCCTTCGTGACAATGTTCCCCGCCGCATCCAGTAGAGGATGGAGATCCTCCCTGGCTCTCTTTTTGTTGTTAATGTATTTATAGAAGCTTTTTTTGTTGTCCCTCACGACCGTGGCCAGGTTGAGCTCTAGCTGGGCTTTCACCTTCCTAATTCCCTCCCTGCATGACCTAACGAGGTCCTTGTATTCTTCTTCACTTGCCTGCCCCTTTTTCCAGAGGTGGTAAGTTCTCTTTTTTTCCCCGAGCCTCAGCAAAAGCTCCTTGTTCAGCCAGGCCGGCCGTCTTCCCCGCCGGCTCTTCTTACGGCACATGGGCACTGCCTGCTCCTGCGCCTTCAAGATTTCCTTCTTGAAGAAGGTCCAGCCTTCCTGGGCCCCTTTGCCCTTCAGGACCGTCTCCCAAGGGACCCTCCCGACCAGTGTCCTGAACAGGGCAAAGTCTGCCCTCCGGACTTTGCCATCCAGCCAGTTTTTTACCCAGCAAGGAGTACACCTGTCCAAGCGATGAGCAGTCAGCTTCTCCAGGAGAATGCTGTGGGAAATGGTGTCAAAGGCTTTACTAAAGTCCAGGTAAGTAACATCCAAAGCCTTTCCCTCATCCACTAAATGGGTCACCTTGTCATAGAAGGAGATCAGGTTAGTCAGGCAGGACCTGTCTTTCATAAACCGATGCTGACTGGGCCTGATCACCTTGTTGTCCTGTATGTGCCATGTAATGCTACTCAAGATAATCTGTTCCATAACCTTCCCTGGCACCGAGGTCAGGCTGACAGGCCTGTAGTTCCCTGGATCCTCCTTCCGGCCCTTCTCATAGATGGGCGTCATATTTGCTAACCTCCGGTCTGCTGGGACCTCCCCGGTTATCCAGGACTGCTGGTAGATGATGTGAGCACTTCCGCCAGCTCCCTCAGTACCCTTGGGTGGATCCCATCTGGCCCCATAGACTTGTGTGTGTCTAAGTGGTGTAGTAGGATGCTAACCATTTTCCCTTGGATTATGGGGGCTTCATTCTGCTCCTCCTCTCTGTCTCGGGTCAGGGGGCTGGATATCCCGAGAACAACTGGCCTTACCATTAAAGACTGAGGCAAAGAAGGCATTAAGTACCTCAGCCTTTTCCTCATCCTTTCTCACTATGTTTCCCCCTACGTCCTGTAAAGGATGGAGGATAGGCCTCCTTTTGTTGCTTATGTATTCACAGAAACATTTTTTATTGTCTTTTATGGCAGTAGCCAGATTAAGTTCTAGCTGGACTTTGGCCCTTCTGATTTTCTCCCTGCATAACCTCATGACATCTTTGTAGTCCTCCTGAGTTGCCTGCTCTTTCTTTCAAAGGTCATAAACTCTCCTTTTTTTCTGAGTTCCAGCCAGGCTGGTCTTCTTCCCTGTCAGCTCATCTTTGGGGACATGGGGACGGCCTGTTCCTGCACCTTTAAGATTTCCTTCTTGAATAATGTCCACCTTCCTGGACTCCTTTTCCCTTCAGGGCTGCCTCCCAAGGGACTCTGTCAACCAGGCACTATCTCCACCTGACAAATATTCAAGCAGTTAGAGCTAGACTCAGTATGACTGAGGTCAAACGGCATCATGTCAGTAGAAGATTTGGAGTTTAAAAGAGACAAGAATCCTGATTTCTTGGCTCCCGGCTTATTGTTGTGTTATCTGTTGATGTTGTGATGTATTACACTGACTAAAAGAGCCTTGTGATGTACTCTTCAGAATGGAGCTGTATTTTGAGATCCATTTCCCACATTTGCATTGTGAGAAACTGAGCACAAATATTACTAAGACATACAGGAGTCAAGTGCTAAAATCCAAACTCTTGCTAATCGTCGGCTTATGAATCTTTAAGCCAAAGTATGTAAGAATAATAATCATGGATATGATTTTACTGTACATTAAATGTGAACATCAGCTCTTGTTCAAGCCCAGATTCACCTTACGTTGTCACGACAGGGTTGCAAGCTATGGACAGTTACTGTATTTTAGGCGAACTGTGGAGCAGAAGGAAATGTTTCGTCACAGTCTGCTCAGCCATGCATACTGTCAGCATCTCGCCTACATCCACAGCATGCTCATGTGGACAATAATGAGCAACCCAAGTTATATCTGCCTTTATAACAGTTTGGGCAGTGTGATGACAAGCTACAGAGACGCTGCAGCCAGCAGTGGCTTTACATGGAGTTGACTTGAGGGGCAGACTGGGGTCGAGCCCATTTTCTGGCCTTGGTTCCTAGCCAAGTTCTCAGTAACAAAAGCAAGACAAACAAACAAACAGATCCAAACAAAAAGACTGAAAGGTAGTGATGCCATATTTTGCACTAGGCATACCTTACGTCTCATTAAAAAAAAAAAAGTAGAACTGAAACTCCTTTTTTGTATAAGACATTCTATTTTTGAACTATGTTAATGAGATTTTTTCCTATTGTACTGTGAGTAATGTAATTCAGAGACTGTATGTTAAAGGTCTCAGAGTGTAAGACATTTAGGACAGATATCTTCATACTTTATTTAGTTCTAATTCACTAATTGTGCAGCAGGGTATTTATTTATGATAACATTTAAGGTCTACGTTAATCAAAATTTTGATTATATTCAAGCAAACTAGTGTGTCAGCATATCAATACAGCTACCTGCAACAGAAGATGATGCTTTGGCTAATCCTTGCTAAGTCTAAGTTGGTAGAAGCACAAAAAGTTAATTATCGCTGTTCTGCATGTTTGTGCATAAGAGTGTGTGTATGAAATTTATTGCCGTAGAAAAAACCAGCGAATTCAGTGCTGTATTAACAACTTGATATACTGAAATTAACACCTGTATCATAGATTTTCTTCCTGCTTTTAAGAGCACCCACATCCTTGTGTATATTTCAAAAAAAAAAATACAAGCCAAAGTTAAGCAATTAGAAATGTTGCTTCACAATTAATAGCTTGAGTCCTTCATATGCATTATGACACAGTCTGTGTAATACAAACATGTATTTTTCTTTCCTCCCACAGGGTCCCTTATTCAGTGTCCAAGATGTATGGAGTTCGGTTACCAAGCAGTTTTTGCAATAGATTTTGTATCTATTCGACCTTTTTCTTTTCTGCACACTAATCAAATGTTGCTCCGAAGCCAGAATTATTTATCTTTTTGTGAGCTTTTTCTCTGGGAAATGTGCGTGTGTCTTAAACATTAATTACTTTATTTTTGCAGCATCCCTGAGAGATGGAGTGGTATCAATTTACAGGTGATGAACAGAGACATAGAGAAATGAAAGTAAAAGTTTTCCACTTATTTTATCTTTCCGTGTCAAATGCCTTTGAACTATTTGGTTTGCAGCTCTAGGCTCATCCTTTCTGCAAATCACCCCCCTGAGCTCTCAAGTTAGACAACGAGAAACTATGGAAGATGTATTTGTAGGCCATATGTGACTTTCCGTGAAGAAAGCCAACCACATACTGGACTGTATTAGCAAGAGCAGCCAGCAGATCCAAGGATGTCCCGGGAGAGCCTTACCCTATGTGCAGCACTCGGGAAGCCACACGTGAAGTTCTGGATCCACCTTTGGACTCTCCAGTAGAAGACAGATATTGGTACACCAGAGCTTGCCCAGCAGAGGCCACTGTGACAGTCAGGACGCTGGAGCACGTGGCATACAAGTAGAATCTGGTTGTGATCAGACCTAGAAAATAAATCTAAGGGTAGATCTTTTGCTGTCTTCAACGACTCATGGAAAAGGTTGTGGCAGGGGCACCCGCCCTGACAAGAGACCGGGGGCATTAGGACCGCGGCGTCTTTACTTTTCGCGCCCGTACGGTGACGGTCACCTGCCGACAGTCGGCAGTCACGTATACAGCTCGGTGGAGGGGCAGGAAAGGCAGGGCCCTTCGGTCGACAGACAGGGCCATCAGCCAATGAAACGACTCGGTCCAGAGAAGTTTCTAGACCGCTGACTATATATGACCACAGCTGAGGCTCGCAGACGGTGTGACTGACGTCTCGCAAGCGGGGTGTTTGAGCGTCAGTTTTTCTTGGGGCAGTGGGACTGTAGTTGGGGACTCTCCGTCTTTGGTCAGGCTGCTGCCCAGGGAAGCGCCTTGAGGTCGAGAGCCCTCCTCTTGTAGGTGATTGATTGTGCACATTTTGAATCCTCATTTCTAAAGCCGCCTGTGCTGTATCAGTTCCTCGTACATCACCCTGAACCCCTGGTTTACTGATGTTGTGGGAGTGCTGAACGGTTTTGATAAGCCTCACTTCTAGTTAGCTTTCTGCTGAACGCTTTTGGTTTAAGTAAAGTTTATTTCTGAGTTGTATTTCACCTGCCTAATCTGATTTTGTGAGCCTCCGGGACATGTCAATGGGTGTGCCTTTGCACTGTCACGCACTGGGCATCCCTGAACGGAGCCTGTCTCTCTTCTCTTTGCACTCTCTCTTCATGTATTTATACGTACTAACAAGGTCTCCCCCCGATGCCAAGCCTTATCTCTTCAGGCTAAACAGTCCTAGCTCTCTCTGCCTTTCGGAGGGATGCTGCGGACTCTTAATCATCTTTTTCACGCTTTGTTGGACTCTCTCCAGTATGTTGATTTTTCTTTTGTGCTGGGAAGCCCAGAACTGGACACAGTACTCCAGCTGTGGCCTCACCAGGGCTGAGTAGAGGGGAGAAGTAGAAGGGACTTAAAACACAATGCTCCTTTTGGAGGTAACTCATGAGCTGTATGAAGTTACTGTGGAATGAATTGTAGCTTGGGAACCTAAATACCTTGCTGTCTCCGTTTGCACTGCTGTTAAATGCTGTACTGAATATGGATCTTTGCTTGATATTTATCGGAAGCAGAATTCAGATGCTAAATTAAGTAAATTAACCTGGAAGTTTTCACTTTTGCTTTAAAAGTAAAAAAGGTGTGTGGAAGCTAATATTTTCACCTGTTAAATTCTTCAGATGCCTAGAAAATGACTTACTACAATGATGCAAATTGCTTCTGCTTTGTCAGAAAATAAAAAATGAGCACAGATTTCAGATGCTAAATTAAGTAAATTAACCTGGAAGTTTTCACTTTTGCTTTAAAAGTAAAAAAGGTGTGTGGAAGCTAATATTTTCACCTGTTAAATTCTTCAGATGCCTAGAAAATGACTTACTACAATGATGCAAATTGCTTCTGCTTTGTCAGAAAATAAAAAATGAGCACAGATTTACCAGTGAAGAAAATGCAGAATATTCAAATGAAATACCCTGTTTCTAAAATTCCTGCAGTAGATGAGCTCAGTAGGTGGTCTCAGATGTGTCTACCACCCAACAACAGCATTCACTTTAGCGAGTGGAAAAAATGGAGAGTAATCTGGTCCCTTGCTCAATAACAGGATCACACAGCAGAAGATAGATTAGGTGTCTTCTGAGTAGACAGAGATTCAAAGTCATGTTTTCCCCTTACAATCTGTCTGAAATACGAGTGAGAATCTCTTACTTCACACTGAAATACTGTGACGTTTCTTGTAGAAAGTTCAGAATTAGCCATGTCACAGATTCGGGCTTTAGCTGCGAATGGAGAATCACGGGGATTGTGCCATCGTTTTGAGATCATAGTTAACTAGATAAAAGGACTATTACCCAAAATTTTTATGGCTTTATTCTAGGTTAATCACTTTGTTTCTTACATCTGGATGAAACCTGGTAAGTCAGGGTGATTCATCCAATCCTAAAATAAGGATGTAAAAGAGACAAAAGGAATTAAACTCAGGATGAAGACTCAGGCAACATGAAGTTCAGAAGACTACTTTATACCAGATATTTAACTTTTAAATGGCTGAAGTCAGGTGAGATTAATTCTAAATGTAGCTATAAATACAGAAAATAATCAGTAAATACAGAAATAATCAGTTCTGTGGCACAATTTGTCTCATCCAGAAATAAATGATTAAACTATGTGAGATGAACAATGTTACAACAGTACCTATTTCCATAACCGGAGAGAACTGAGAAAGGAGTCAAGGTTAAATAACTCATCTATGCAATAACCATCTATATCCATCTCCAGTTTTTTGTGATTTATTCTGCCTACAAGACTTGTGACTTAGCAAGGGCTTGGGTTTTAATCTAGCAGAGTTTAGAATGATAATGATGATATTTATGTAAATGCTGTTGAATATTACATAGTTTTGGAAGGTTTACCACACCTGTTGAGTAGCATGATGTTAATGTAATCTCTTTAATTTCTGTCTGTGAAGTTGATTATTTTGTGAAATTACATGCAAACCTGACATTTGTGTTGATCATCTCCTCTAAAGACATTACTTATGTTGATATTTTGAATGAGTAGTAATCTCATCTATGGCATGATGGGTCTAGAGGCTTATTTCTACTTCTCAGTAATGACAGGATGAAGCATGATGAGTTCATTAATGGCAGATTTATTCAGCCTGTTGCTACTGACAAGAAATACATTAAACCTTCCATTTTCTCATCTCATAGATGCTGGCTTGTATACTATGACCATCTAATTTACTGGTACTTTTTGCTGATAACTTTTGCTGCTCCAGTCTACCTTTGTTTGTTTCTGAAAACAATGTTAAATATATAAAAAGATTTAAATATTAGACTACGTAGAACCACAGAAGATGAAGAAAAGATTGAGAGGAGTTTCACAGAGACCTTGCAGAGATGAGGTCCTGAATCCCTAACTGTGTATAAAGGGGTAGACCATATTAAGGATCAGATAGACTATGACTTCTGTTAATAGGAAAAAAGCCTTACTATCCTCCCAGAGGTATTCAGCTCCATAGGAAGCAAAGGAGGGGGAAGAAGCTGTATCTGAGCAGGTATAAGAGTCAGATGAGCACTGGTAATTGAAACTAGTTGGAGAACACCCCATCTGCCAACCCACCTTTCATATCTAGAGGTTTGCGGCTTTTCTCAGGTGCTCAGAAATGGGGATGTTGCAGAGAAGCTGCTAAGGCTTGTCTGGCCCATATTATCAGCCACTGTAGCTTATCTATGTAGGCACTGATAATAAAGCTGGGAGAGACTTCTGGTGTAACCAAAACACCTAATCAGCTCTGGGAATAAAAGTGAAGGAGAGCATAGTTGTCAGAGTAGTTTCTTCTCCATCCTTCTGGTGAAAGGGAAAAACCTGGGCAGGAGGAGATAGATCCTACGGGTCAATGCTTGGCTGCACAGGTTATGTTGTCAATGAGGATTTAGTGTTTGTAATCCTGGGACCCTCTTTGAGGATGAAGATGTGCTGGGGAGAGGCAGGATCCACCTGATCCATACTCCTGAAACAGCAGTTCAAATTATGAAGCTCTTCTGTTGAATTGACAGCCAGCTTGTTGTCAGTTTGTGGACTCAGAGGGGAGGTAAGTACAAGTGACATGATAGTGGGCATTTTTTACAGATCACTTGATTAGAGCGTGGAAGTGTATTAAGTCTTTAAAGAGCCTAACAAAATTTTTGCCCATGCATGTGGGTGTAATGTTAGAGAAAACAAAGCTTGCTCACAGCTAAAATATGCAAGAATAGTAAGAGGAGTTTATGCTGCTCCATTATTTAGTGATGGGCCAAACAAGGAAAATGTGGGCAAGCTACCGAGTGGGAGGCTGATGTAGTGGCAGCAGACTTGGGTAAGGCTAAGCTTGTAGTTTCTTTGCTCTTTCTTGCTAATAAGTTTTGCTGTGCCTCTGTGCTTAATGGCAGGGATCGAAGTGGAGAAGGCTACCAGCACTGGGTGGGGATCAGGTCAGGAATTATTACAGAGAACCTGACTCGCACAAATCCATCAGACCCTTTGGGCTGTATTTAAGAATGCTGAGAGAGCTGGCTGAGGCCATGGTAGAGCTGCTCTTATTATCTTGAAAAGATCAGGGAGACCAACAAAGGTCAAAAACATCATCTGGGGAGCTACAGTCTGGTCAGGCTCACTTTTATCCTTGGGGAAAATTGTGGAATTAAAAAAATTTAATTAAAAAACTGTGCTTTGCTTGGAGCACATTTTCTGCAGCTGGGAAGGAGTAATTCCTTGCAAAGCTACATGTTGGGACTGACAGGCTGGGAAGCAGCTCTGTGGAAAAGGTCCTGAGGGTCTTCGTAGACAGCAAGCTGAACATAAGCCAGCAGTGTGTCCTTAGAGCAGCAAGAGCCAAGAGTGTCCTGGGCTGTAATGAACAGGAGCATGGCCAGCAGATCCAGAACCCTGTATTCAACACTCGCTGTACTGCATTAAGATACTGGCTTCAGTTCTTGGCCCCTCAATATAAGACACAGATCAACTGTAGTGAGGTCATCAGAGGGCCACCAGGTAGTCAGGGCTGGAGCATTTGCTCCAGAATTACTCAGAATTTTTTCTCTGCTTGCTTGTAGTTTTACAGTTTATATTCATTGCACTGATGTACAAGACATACATTGCAACAATAAATTTCAGAGGGGATGACAGTGTGGAAACTATTTTGGGTAATTTGTATTTTGTGACCATACCAAAGAATATTTAAGAAAAAAACACTATACCATTAAGACTAAGAGACCCCAGTTACAAATCTTATCATTAGTAGACAAAGCTCCACAAAATTGCTAACCAACTTTCAACAAATGCTCTCTTTAGAGTTTCTTTTAAAATTACTTTGTTAACTAATCTCAGATTACATAAAAATTTTAGCAAGATCTGCTTTGTAGAAACACCATGTAAAAGGCAGTATGTTGTTTCCAACAGTGCAGATAAAGACCAAGGCTACTTTCCCTATAACAGTTACTGCAAGAAAAGCAAAAGTACTAAGATGTTGTGGCCTCTTCTGGGAATTCAAGTGTGGATTTTGCCCTGCTGAAGCTTATTGACAATACAGAGTCTGTTTATTTTGATGTCACTGTAATATATTGTTTCTTCTCTGCTTAACTCCCCCTTCTCAGCTCTTCCTCTCACCTCTCCCACTGTGTGATATCTGTCCTGGGGCGGGGGGGGGGGGGGGGGCAGTAAATTTGAAAGGATGATATTGGACAAACCTGATGGCAAAGATTCCTGTTGCAGTCAATTGACTATTTTCATTGATTAACAGCCTTAGTTGCTTCCTACCTTGCTGTTAGACATGTGACATCTTAATACAGAAACAGCACAGGTATGTAACTGAAGCCCCAAAGAGCGAGTCCCAACCAGGTGGAGGGGCGAGGAAAACCATGCAGTTAAATAATTACTTAGAATTTCTCTAAGCACAAAACACAGTACTTAAAACAGTAGTCATAGTAACAAATGGGGAATAAATGATTGAATCATGGTCTTTAAATCAAATATGATTACTTGCCTTTATTTCTGAAAGCTGAAAACCTGAATTCTTTAGAACTACTGGTATAGTTCTCTCATACGAGCCCTTTTTGGAAGACTTGCCAGTTACTGAAAGCTTAGCAACCTAGTTTTCTTATCTACCCATGTGGAAACGCTTACAGCAAGGTGCTTTTTTGTGCATTTCAATCTTCTTCCAAGAACCGTTGGCTAACATAGCCATGCAGTTTCACCTAAGGTGTCTTGATGCCATGTGAGATACCCACATGGGACTAGCAGAAATGATGTAGAATACATTTTTGTTCTCCTAGAAAGTCAACTGATGGTTTTGTGGGAATCTGAAACAGGTGCTATTTAGTCAATTGTCTCCCACTCCATATTTCTTAATGCTTTTATTACTGTTCATAGATTTTTGGATATGGTGGTTCCTTTTTTCACAATGTTGTTACACCTTGACTAATGACCTCCTTGATCCACTGTACCCCATACCTTTTTTTAATTTTGCATGGAGTATTTTCCTATCTTGCAAGAGAACCAACCCTTGCTTGGATTTCTGGCTAAAATTATGGTAGCTTTATGTGGCATTACAAAATATAAATCATTGCGTTAATAGGTGCAAGCAATTTTCCAATGCAAGACACATAGTAACACAAAATGTCTGTGAAGGTGTGTTTATATATAAACAAAGAAGGATATTGGGAGGGTGATAGTAGGATTGTATTTTGGGTAGATGCTAGGAAGGTATTTTGTATGTATTTTAAAGTTATTATTAATGGTGCTTTTCTGAAGTACTTAGATGATTTGATTACTAGTCTGTTGAAACATTGATAGGACTAACACTAAATCTTTTTCGCCAAACACAAAGTGTGTTCCCTCTTTCCTGCAACAAGATTTTGAGTGCAACAACTTTCGTCATGAAATGTATCATAACAAGAAATTACATTCAGAGCTGCATGAATAAGAAAATCTTCTGTTTTTTAGACTTTCCAAAAAATATTTACCAATTTTTATTTCTGCAGTTCATAAAATCCATCTGTAATTTGTGTTTTTTAAAGCCACATCTACTGCATTTTTACAGTAAATATTTTTCTCTAAAGTGTTCAGCTGTTAACTCGTTAGTACCTCACTGATACAAGAAAAGAGTAGTTATCCACCATTACTTTGTAATGTTTGGATGCTTCTGTTAACAGATGCCTTGAGATTTTCAGGTAAAACATGCACACAGAACTAAATGTGTAAATGTATTTTCATATATCTATGTATTTCTTAATACATTGCCTGTGTGCCTCACACATTGAAAAAAATGAAAAATCTTCATTTTGCCAAACAGAGTTTAAGAAATTGATACAAAAAATAGGCAATATTTGAGATGGAGAATAAAAAAGGAATAAAATTTCATGAGTGACATATTTCATGAGTAACTTAGCTTTCAAAAAAACAAAATGATGCTAGAGGAAAGTACTGCAGACAGAGTTAGATACTATGGCAGAACGTGTAACTGAAAATGCATGGTGCTCTGATTGTGGTTGTTTAGAGCTGACTGTGCGCATTGTACCACGGATGTTACTTTTAAATGTTCTTTAAAGAGCTGCGTCATAGGGATTCATGGGAACCTTATGAGCGCAACAGGGCAATTTTATAATGGCCCTACATATACGCAGTTGTAATATGTGATCACAGTATAAAATGACTACGCTTACTCTGATATTCAACGTATTTGTTTCAATTAAAATTAATGTGAGGACATTTTATGTTTAAAATGTGGAAAACAGAGGATATAGGCTTTCAATGTGAGCTTCCTCTAGCCAAAAGTAACTGCTCTAAATTTTGTTGGCCTGTATGGCACAAAATAAGACTGACAGCTGGTTTCATACTTAACCATATTTTACCATTTGTAGTCAACTCAGAACTGTGTTTTAGTGACTGATACGTTACTGAACCGTGTGCCTGATAAAATGAATAAAAAAAGAAACAACTCTAAACAGATTTACTCTTTTAGTTTTTTAGGCAGGACCACTGTACCATCTTACAAAAGGGAAAACAAAGAGGAAAAAAGACAACCCCAAAAACCTAGACCAAACTCAACAGAAAACTAATTTCCACTAACTTTTTCAGAAGATAATATGCTTGTAAATTTAACTGGTTGGGAGATTAAGGCTTGGTAGACAAAAAATACATACACATTCTATGTATCTTGATAACTGGCTTCTGATGGAAATCCCTACAGCTTAGAGAAAATAGTTTTCCAAGGCCAAAAAGGTCTCCAAGATGACACTTGAGGTAAACCTAACCTTTAGCCATTTCTAGAGCTGGAAATCCCAGACCTACTAAATGTAATAGATTTGATCAAAACCATGTAAACTCTTTCATACATCTGAAAGATGTATGCACTTAACTTTTCCTAATCGTTGTTGAGGCTTCCAGGTGCCATGTGAAGCCTGTCTGAACTTTAGCTCTAGCTACTACTAGGTTAATTATCAACGGCTTCCCTTTGCCCAAGAATCAAGTAACATTAAATTATAATAAAGCAGGAAAGTATGTAACTGATACACATACATCCCTTAGGGAGTTGTAGATCACTGTGTGTCTGAGACTGATAAGCCAGTTTCAACCTCTAAAACAAAACTTCACTAGACCTTCATTAGCACATTTATGTTAACAGCTACTTCTTTCAGGCCACATTTCCTATACCATGTCACTACTTACTCAAAGCAGTGTATCTTTAAAATTTCTAGACTGCTTGTGAGTGTACAATATCATGGAGCTGATGCCCTGAAGTTAGTGTCAACAACAGTGATCCTTGACTGTTGGTAGTCACTGAAATGACCAGCCCCAAAACTTTCGGTGCAAGGAAGCTAATGCTGAAGTCACCATTTTCTTTCTTCCCCTACCCCAAACTCAAGGTCTCCTCTTATAAGATGTTTGAATCTCTACAGCTCCTAGCCTTTGACTCTGTCCCTAGACTATGCACAGTGCAGTGGTGGAGCTGTTACTTTCCCGGGCCAACAGCTGCCACAGCCTGCTACTCCAATTGCTTAGCTATTTCTTTTCTTACGGAAAAAGCAATCTTTTCGCAGTTCTTGAGCTTCTAGTTCTTCTGTGACAAATGTTCATTGGTGATTTGTTTATGATTCCAGGGCCTCTGTTTCCAGCCTGTACTCATATTGTCAAGGCCTTTGTTACTGCCCTATGCTTAAACTGCATGGCATAGCTTCTCTGACATAGTAGGCATATGTGCTGAACAGTGGGCCAGGGATGTTTTCTAGCACAGGGCCATTGGGCCTATAAATGCTTATCCAGTTATGCTTTATTTAGTGTGTTTATGCTTGGGTTCAAAACAAGCTAATAGTAAAGTCTTTTTGGCATGTTTCAACTTCTGTGGGTGCAACAGGACTCTATTTTGGCTATAGTCCAAACTATAACAAGTAGGATGTCCTACCCATAAAGATCAAGCCATTTTCAAGAAACCTCAAGATGTTTTTGAAACATGCTTTGGGAATACTCCTAACTAGAACCTCTCCATTGTATGTGGAGATAGAATATTTTTAAATTTATTTAGTACAGTATCTGGGGCTTCCGAACACAGATGTTGAATAAATGACATGTTCTTAGGCCTCTTAACTGTAGAATGCTAAAGACCACTGTCTGTTTTCTTACCATCTCACCATGTTGGTAAAACTTACATAATTGCACACTTTTTTGACACTTGATGCCAGATTAGATATCAAAACTCACTATCAGTTCTCAGTGAATGAGAACAGTTCTGAGTGCTTTATCAGGGAAGCACAAAGGTGGTGAGAGTTTGAGAAGAAAGATGTTGCTGAACATGGGTTCAGAAACACCTTTCAGTCACTTAGGGCAAGCAATTTTAGTACAATATTAAGCACAGGTGGAAAGTATGACTATGCCTAAAAAGGATGTTATGTTTTTTGAGTCATCTGACATTCATAAATTTAGTTGATTGAACACCTGTACCATTCATATTTCCCTTTCCTGCATCTGTTGTCTTTGCTGGCAGAACAGCAACTGTTTATATCATGGGTGAAGACTGTTTATCCCAAACAATATCCAAAAAATCTCTGACCCTAAACCATTACTTCACGAATGTAAAATAATCATCAAGGAATTCTGTGATTTTGCATCTGACTTAGAAATACATATCCACTAGCACTTACAACTGAAATATTTATATTATCATAACAAGTATGATGTAAAAAGTAGACTCTGTTATGGAGAGAGGCTATCTTTATTTCACAAGATACTCAGTACCCTCAGTTTCCATTGGTTTCTATGGAGTTAGTGGTGTGTATCTTAATTTTGCAGAAAGTCATCTTGCCACAGGAATGCTCTGCTTTTGTTCTTTTATTTTTTCCTCTTATGTCAGAGTGCCAATCATTGTATTACTTCACTTTGAGTTCCTGTGACTTTGTCTGAGAAGTAAACGCATAGTTGCTGTGACCCTCACGATGGGAACAACTTACATAAATTGCACATTACTTGTTATGTATTGGCCTTTGGAATGTGTTGCATTTGAAAAGATCTCACCTACAAATATTCCAGAAAGAGCAACTCATTTTCATTATTTAATTACAGAAGTTGGTGTCAGTAGTAGATGTATAAGCATATGTTAACCTTGCTGATTAGATCTTCAGTACAGTTTGCATATGGACAGTAAATGTTACAGATAAACATAATATATTTACTCCAAAAAATAAGATGAGAATAATGAAAAATATTAGATAACCTTAAGAAAGGTGATATATCATACATTGTTCTCAATCTCACTTGCAGTAAGCTTGTGCCCTAGTTTCTTGGATGGAGTATTTAGTATTATCCTTTTATATCTGCTGTCATTCATACATCAGATATTGAAGTAACTTCCTTATCCTAATCAATTTGCATGAACAATCAGATTTACTGATTCAGTAGAGAGCTCATTAGTGTTCCTTTAGAGGAAAGGTGCTCACTAGGGATGCCAGAGACCCACAGACCTATTCATGTATGTGCACAGGAAATAAATGCTATTGGAGGAGTATATAACATAAGAACTGTGCATAGCTGAATACACACAAAGGAATGATAATCTATAATCTTGCCTCACAGCAGTTCTTTTTTCAGAATTCCATTTGTTACAGAAATAGCAGAATACATTAGCAACCTGTAATTACCAACACCTTGTCCCCAAATTTAAAAACTTTTTTAATGAAATGAATTTAGTTAACATCAATATCTTATAATGGATGTTCTCTTTGAAATTTCATTAGGAGAGTTCCTCTGTTCTTCTTTGCCTTATAGACGCTTATGTTTCCATTGATCTCTGTTGTTTTTGACTGAATAATAGATGTACATTTTAGACGTTTCCAGCTAGAAATTCTGCCTCTGTATAGGCCCCATTGAAATTAGCAGCAGTTTTTGCAGCTGTTTTTCAGAAAGAGAAGAAATAACCTTCTTGGTGTCACAGGTAGCAACAACATGATGGATCAAATATTACAGAAGTCTATTTTGCTAGAATTCAGAAACGGGCAGCAAAGCCCATTTTATCTGCCTAGCTGTAGCAGAGAAAAGATAATGTCAATGCACATACTGATGAGACATGCTTCCTTTCTCAATACTTAGTATTTTAAGACAAAAAAATTAATGAAATTAAGTGAGTTTCCACATGTGAATAGTTATAAACAGAAAAATTTTCACTTAAACTACACATTTAAGCAATGTCTTCACTTACTGAGCTAGTCTGCTTGAAAATACATTATATAACATTCCAGAAAGAAAGATTACATATGAAACATAACATATTTCTGACTTAATCATCTCCATCAGTCTACCACCTAGTGTAGAATAGGTTATCCTCCAAAAATCTACACAGTGAAAGTATTGGGATGCATAGGACTCCTACTCTGAAATATTCTTGAGCACAAATTTTGCTTTATGTAAATTTTGCTGTATATATGTATTTCCCCGACTTCTAATTAGAGAAAGGATAATTATATTAAAATGGTATTTTTATATTATTGTCTTTTCTGTATATCAATAGACCTAGGTAAAAGTGGTAGTGAAGTGATTAAGAATCACTCCAGAGAAGTGGTTTCTAAGTCATTGTTATGGCTTTACTTTGAAGGGTAGTAGAGGAAAAATAGGCATTGAAAGGATCATGGATAAAGATTTGATTAACTCTTATCCAGACTAACATATCCTCCTAGTTTTGTCTGTGGTGACACAGAAAAGCAAAATTGTAATTACTTTCACATTTTTTTCCTCATGCATCTGCATCCTAGCTTTCATTTAATCTTGTAACTCTTGTAAATTAATGTGAACAGATACCATTTGGATGCAACTAATGTAGTATCATTCATGTAAGAATAAAGGATAGCTACAAAAAAGCTCTAGAGATCCCAGCATTTAATTGTCTGAGTTTATTCTCCTATTGTGAGCTGTGACTGAAACAGGAATAAGGGCGAAGGAATACATTATTGGAGTAAGATCATCTTGCCTCTCCTCTGATGCTTGAGGAATCATTTCTGAACTACTGATGCACAGATGTGAAGATTTGGTTTTATTTTTAAGGGGAAGTTAAAAGAAGACCTGTCTCAGTGGTCCAGAAAAGATCAGTAGAAAATGTGTTTTACTGAGAAAGTGAAAAGCTTAATCTATTTAGATCATCAAAGAAAAACTTAAGGGGTGGTTAGATCATAGTCTACAGTTAGCTAGATAAGAAATGGAATTTTTCATAATATAGACCTCTTCAGTCTAACAGATAGAGCTGTAAGTGTAAGTCATTAAAGGTGCATAAACTGAGAACTCAGAGTAGAAATTAGACTTTTTTGATTATAAGAGAAATTAATCTCATTGTTTGCAACATAGAAAGCTTGGAATTAAAGTTTTCAACTCAAATTTGGATGTTCTAAGAGTCCTGTCATAGTGAAAACTGGAATTAAGTCGTATGATTTCATCGTATTATGATACATCAAGGGATTTTTGCAGTCCTTCTCTCCAGTAGATAAGTGAATCACCAAAAATGTCATTACAGCACTGGCAAAACTTTCTACTTCCCATTTAACAGAATATGTGTTACTATTCAGCTTTGTCTTAATTCCTGCTTCTGATTTCTGAACGCTTACTTTCAGGAATAATCAGTTGAGGGTGATCTGAATTTGAAAAAAATCTTTATTAAACCTTTCCCTTGCTGCTTTCTAAGAAATGTGCTTTTCCCTGTCATTAATTAACCCTTTAATTGAGGACAATAGTTCATCTGTAATGGTACCACTAACATTAAAATAAGAAATAACAAAAAGAGGGGGAGAAAGGCGAACAAAGGCCTCTCCTATACTTAGAGAGGACAATATAGGTATTGCTGCACAGCGGTGTACAGTTACGCATTCATTTCAAATGTCTTGCTTTTCAGTGCTGGTAACACACCGGAATTGCTGTATATGAGATAGTAACTGCCTTCCATGCCACAGAGTCTCGGTATTGCTAGTAACCTGCACAATAATAGAAATGTTAAACAAGGATACAATTGAAAGTTACAGAAAACTTTAGTATTTTAGCAGCTGCCCTGAGACATATTTGCAAGGCATTGTAGCTCTGAAGTGAGTTGAGGACTGACTTGATCTGAGATAATATGCCATTGTTCTATGCCAATATCGCAAGTCCAAAGGACCTGAGACTGTGCATTCGGAGAACAGCTTTATGTGTGTTTACTGTACAATTTGACTGTAAATTCTGAATATTTAGCAGATAGATCTATGTACCATGTAGATTATCACTAAAAATGAACAGTGTGCTTTCCCTTTGTTAAAGCTGAATGGGATCAGGACTATGATGTGTCTTCTGAAGACTCCCAGAGAATAGTGTAAGACCCTCTTCCTTCTTTGAGCTTATATTATCATATTCTGGCAATTGCACTAGTGCACATGTGCAAAGGCTTTCTTTCCATTATCAAACAGGATGAGAGGAAGATAGAATGGCAAAGCAATTAAAAAAAATCTTCAGTCCTGCCTGAAGAGAATGGGTGAGCACTGAAAAAGCATATCCTTGTATAGATTAAGACAGGATGAGAAATACATGGATCAGTGACAGGACAAGAGGCAGTGGGCACAACCTGAAACACAGAAGGTTCCATCTGAACATCAGGGAACACTTTTTCACTGTGAAGGTGACTGAGCACAGGTTGCCCAGTGAGGTTGTGGAGTCCTGCTCCTTGGAGATACTCAGAAGGCATCTGGATGTGGTCCTGGGCAGCCAGGTCTAGGTGGCCCTGCTTGAGCAGGGGTGTTGGGCCAGATGACCTCCAGAGGTCCCTTCCAACCTCAGCCATTTTGTGATTCTGTGATTACTGAGATGTTAAAGATTCTTCCTACATCTAATTAAAGACATGAAAAAATTAAATGTATAAAGTAGTTTAAATTTACTATCTTTCAGTATGAAACTGCATTATTACGAATGTAATCAGTGATTTTTGCTACTTGTAAAAGACCCGTAGGAACATCTGGTACTTGTCTGTCTACCTTCAAGGTAGAGACAATGAAAAGATCCCTGGAGGAACTGCGTGAGACTTAAAAAGAGCGGAAAAAATGCACACCTGAAGTAACTGGGTTATGTTTAGATAGATGGTCATGAGGTGCTATTAAAAAAATCGGTCATCAATAGTGATATCAAAAATAATATCATCTGGGCTCATGTTCTCCCACCCATTTCCCTCCTTTGAATCTCTGGGGAATGTATAATTGTGGAGGTCTGAAAAGCTGAACAATTGTTTTTTTGTTCAAGCAGTGAGCAGAGGGTACAGCTACCCTTGGCTATGGCCTGCCATTGCTGTGTGAATGAATGCATGCATTCTTTCCCTTACCACTGCAAGTGGAAAATGCTGACATTTTCTTTGGCAAGAATGTATTATGCTTCCAGGACAAGCAATAGTGTCCTTGTAACACATGGTATCTTTTTAGTTCAAATGCACATTGCAGGTCTCTGGGGAGTCTAGGAAAGGAAGGAAGGCGTGTTCAAAAAGATACTGTAATGGTGCTAGAGACCAATTAATTTACCAGTGGACTAAGGGCTTGGGAGAGTCAGATTTTTGCAAATCAAGTGCAGGCGCTGTCCTCAACATCATACATCCTAAACATCTGAAGCATAGCTCTAGATTCACTGATTGAATGTGAGGTTGCATGGGTTTTTTTTGCTGCTTGTAGGTGACAGTGTCTTTGATGCAGCTGAAAGATGGACCCTTCCCTCTTACTCTAACAGGTGATGCCACTCCATTGGTCATTCAGCTGCAATATTTGGCCAGCAGATTGATGGGGACTGTCTTTCTGCCTTCTTGAAGGGGGCAAGAAGAAAACCCATTGATTCCTACCTCTAACTCTGCATCAGCTCTACTGTATCTGATTTTTCTAATATTCCTTTTTTTGCTCTTCTTTTTACTAAAAAAAACCGAATGAAAGTGATTTTTCTTAGTGCTTAGACTCGTTTTCTGGCCTGCCTCATGCTTATCCATGGCATAGCTCTAGGTTGTGGCAAGTGGTTCTCACCTAGGTATGTCCACACATGTTTTGAGAGATAATATGGGCCAGAGAATACTTTCACTCTGAGGGTTAATACAGCTTATGTCTTTGAACATAGTCTATGCCATGCCACTTGACCTCAGGACAAGAGTGTGTTTGCTGGCCTGTGTTGATTATCAGTGTTAATACAACCAATCAATCTAAATCTCTCCATTCACATCTCATCTTTAAAACTCAGCTATCTTAAGTATAATGTCTGAAGGGTAGCATCCTGTTTGACTCCTTCCTCATCTGCTCTCAAAACTTCTTCAGTTAGTAGAGAGACAGAGTAGAAACAAACCTTTAAATGCTTTAAGCAGACCTAGATGCTTAAGCAAGGGCAGATGACTGCAGCTTAAGTATCTAACATTCAAATTTGAAAATTCAGAAGTTTTTATTGTAATACCAAGACCTAGAGAATCATCATAATCAGATTTCTTTTACCTTCATTAATATATGATACCCAAAAGGCAAAGACCTAATGTTTTTTTTATTCCATTATTCAAAATACTTTAATAAGGCTTTACTTTCTGTTTTGCTGTATAGGCACTTAGGCATTTTCAGCGTCAGATTTTTATATATTGCTTTCATGTGTAGACTCTTTTAACTTCCCATTTGAACTTTCAGTTCTAAGTATTCATGGACAAAATCATTGGCATGTTGCTCTGATCTCCTCTCCATTGCTTTTGATAGGCAAAACCACTCTCTCCAGCAGTATGACTGTAAAATCTGCTGCCTCAGAGGTGTAGTTCCTGCATACAGTCAAGCAGCACCCTTGGGGAATGGTTAGTTGCCATGAGCAAATCATGTCCTTTAAGATACCCCTGCTGATTGAGAGGAGTACTCGCTGACCTTTCCTACTGGGATGTTTCTAGATGTTTGGTTTTCCTTTGTAATGTATAGGCAGTAAAAGGAGACAGAAAATAAAAGTCCCTGTGAAGGGAGCAAAAAACATTTGTAGTCCTGCTGTGGTGAGAGGATAAAAGATCCTCAAGTACAAAGAGACAAGTAGTGAACCCTGATCACTCATCCAGCTACTGTCTCATTTTACTGTCCCCCTGACACTTTTCAAGAATATTTTTTGGGGATTCAGTTGTAAACAAGAATTCATCTTGTGGAACAATGTCCATATGTTTTATTACACAGCAAAAGCAAGACAACTCAATGAAATTCTAGTTGACTGGATTTTCACAAAGGGGTCTGAAAGCCAACCTCCAAAATTGGCATGCACAGTTTTGTGAAGAGAAGTTACTTCAGTACACAGGATCCTTAATTTGATGCACTTATGTTAAAGCTTCATGAATTTACACTTGGGTAGAACAGCTCCATTTTTAATATTTCAGCCAATTTATAGGTATAATTTTTGTAGCATTTCATAAGCATTTTGCCTTACTAAATACAGAATATTTTAGTTTGCTAAAGTTAAGGATTCTCTGCATGGAATCCAAAATAAACTCATGATAGCTTCCTAAGACTGCCTTGAATAGTTCATGCACTAATTCATAGTAATTCTCATTAACACATCACCTTCATTAGCACATTTATTATGCCTTTCACCATGTAATAACCTGATGCAAAAGATACTATGAAAGGGAACTCAGTGGGTAAACCTAAGATGCAAACTTAATCTGGAAGAGTGAGATTTTAAGGAGGAAATATGAACATCATGGGGAACCAAATTAGGCTCCAGAGTGTAGACATACCAAATTAAACCTAATACAGGTTTAACAGGTAAGCCAAGTGTCTAGGGCTCTGCTAATATGCGTATGTAAAGTGGGATTCAGTTGCCTAAACATAAATACTAAGTGCTATTTCAGTTAAGTGCTTGAGATATCCACATAAGCCTGGCAGATATGATACAGGATTAACAGCAGGCATACACTCTTCTAGTCAAGCAGCTGAGGGCCAGATGCGATACACTAAGTCGTACAGTGTTGCACCAGTGCCTATGCTTAAGCAACTGAATCCACACCTAGACATTCATTGAATATAATGGGAATTTAGAAATATCTTTTGGATACTAACTTTTAAATGTATATGCTAAAATTTACATGTCTACAGTCTGGGTCTGAATCTAGACTGGATCTTGTTTGCATAAACATTGGTGTTTAGAGTCATTTGAAGTGATTGGTGGTATTCCACCCAGCTTTCAGTCAGTACTATGGAAGGGGCAGGGTATCCTTCAGATCTTCAGTCATAGCTGTCATTTCTGTGTGCCTGACTTGAATACCCTAGAATCTCAAACTAGGAGGCTGTGTTCTGGCAACTGCATTGTATGGTGTACCCTAGGGGTTAATACTGCATTCAGTCTTGTTTAACATCTGATACTGCCATCCAGAGGACCCTTGACAGGCTGGAGAAATGGGCTGGCAGGAACCTCATGAAGTTCAGTGAGGTGCAGTGCAAAGTCCTGCACCTGGGGAGGAACAACTCCTGCACCAGTATATGTTGGGGACTGTCCAGCTGGAGAGCAGCTTGGCAGGAAAGGACCTGGTGGTACCAGTGGATGATAAGTTGAATGTGTGCCACCCATGTGCCCTTGCCACAAAGAAGGTTAATGGGCTGCATTAGGAGGAGTGTTGCCAGCAGTTCAAGGTAGGTGATCCTTCCCCTCTACTCAGCCCTGGAGAGGCCACACCTGGACTGCTGTGTCCAGTTCTGGGCTCCTCAGTACAAGAGAAAGATGGTCATACTGGAGAGAGTCCAGCAAAGGGCCACAGAAATGATTAAGGGACTGGAGCATCTCTCTTACGAGGAAAAGCTGAGAGAGCTGGGACTGTTCATCCTAGAGAGGAGAAGGCTCAAGGGGAGTATTATCGATGTATGTAAATGCCTGAAGAAAAGGTTCATGGAGGATAGGGCCAGGCTCTTCTCAGTGGTGACCAGTAATAGGACAAGAGGCAGTGGGCACAACCTGTAACACAGAAGGCTCAATCTGAATATGAGGAAACACTTTTACTGTGAGGGTGACTGAGCATAGGTAGTCTAGGGATGTTGTGGAGTCTCATTCTGTGGAAATCTTTAGAAGTTGTCTGGATGTGGTTCTGGACAACCAGCTCTAAGTGTCCCTGCTTGAGCAGGGTGGTTGGACGAGGTGACCTCCAGAGGTTCCTTCCAACCTCAGCCATTCTGTGAATTGTGTCCAAAATGTATTTCCAGCTTTGTATTGTATATCTATTTACTAACTGTATTTTTGCATGTCCAGGTTTGATTTGCCACTGATTGAAAATTAAGAGTGACTGCATGTCTCATTTCAGACACAAAGCAGTTCAAAAGAGAGAGTTACCTAATTCCAGTCAAGGAGTAGGTGTCTCATTCACTTACTTGTCTTTCCCCAGTGATCTCGGAGATGTAACATGTGGGATACGCTCCAAATCCAGTAAGGACATCAGCATCAAGAATCTAGGCATTAGAGATTAAAACATAAAATGTAAAACATACTTAGTTTTGAGCATGGACACTGATTCCTAAAAGTACATTTGACATTTCATGCTGATTTTCTAACTTCCTTTTTCCTCTGGAAACACTGTTGTGCTTGACCTTAAAGAAAAAATGGATTAAACTTCACAAAAACTGCAATATACAGTCAGAAATTTATTTTTTTGAATGAGACATATAGGTGATACTGATAGAAATAAATAATTTTACTTGACAGGAGGAAGGTAAGCAACATATTATATGATCAGTATCTAAATTTTACAGTGAATGTTTTTCTAACCTTGAGAAATAACATGATTTGTTACTATTAAGCTGCTGGCAGAAACATTTACATGGCAGCTTGCGGTTTGGAGCACAATATATGTGTTCTTTTTCTAGTTCACTGACAATTATTAGGTTAAAGAAGCTTTAACCTTATATGGAAACCTGATTTATTAAATGCTGTCACAGTAATCTTGCAGCCATATGCAGGGTGAAAACATATTTCAGGTTCTACTTAGATTTCCCTGTAAATGCATTGGAAGATTCCATTTTCTTGTATCACAAATGAACTCACTCATCTAGTAGCAACATTCATGCACATTACTGATACAGTTAGAGAAATGCTGTGCTACTGGTAGTAATATAACCTCTTTGATACGTGTTTTCTTTTTTCATGGATGTTTTATGAATTCTTAAGTATTTCATTTATTATTTCAGAAGTACCTCACTAATTACTTCTCCTGGTGAAAGTCTTTAATGACAGTGTTTTGTGAAAACCTAGATTTTCCTCTTTTTGTTAGAAATCTCAGTATGGATATGGGTTCATCTGATAGAATTCAGGACTGCAGCTAGGACTAGGCCTATGAGGAAAACCCATTGCAATTACAAAATCAAAACAATTTAATGTTAATGCATCTTGAAATGTGCTTTCTTTTAATATTTTGAGTGGGAGTTAACTTTTAATTAGTTGAGAATGTCTGTTTACGTGTTGCTCTGTTTGCTAAAAAAAGTCTTATTAACATGACTTGTGCTACTTTGAGCAATGTCTTCACCTATTTTTCAATGTAAATTTAAGTTGTATGCATCGATTATGCATACGTATGCTAGTGAGTACTTTAATTGTGCAGTAGTTTAAATACCAAGCCTGAACATGATTATGTTATGAACTGAAATTAAGGGCTACATTAATGATCAGTTTTGCATGCTCATCTATACTTTATCATCATATTTTTTCTTTTATTTTTTCTGGTATGTAGTTGATTTTGAGGACTTAGAAATTTCAAGACAAATCTCATCTTTCACGTGAAGAAAAGCTGAACGTACAGATTAACGCCACTGTTCAAAATTTCTTTTATAAAGATCAGACATTAGTCACCCTTCCCTCCTCATGCTTTCTTCCACACTTGCCTTGATCTGTTCCTCAGGGTCCAAGAAAAAACTGGCAAATGTTGATTTGGTTTTCAGAGGCCCCCCAGATGGGTTCATAGATTTTGGAGGCAGTGTTGCTAAGGCTGACACTGATAAGCCTAGTGTTCACAGCCAAGTCCAACTGAGCTCTGTGCCTTTCTGAGAAGATCTACTGGCATCTAAATAACATATGAACAGCATGATTTATTAGATTACACAAAGCAAATTTCTGCTCTCAAGCCATATCTCTGGTGCTCTGCCCTTTATGGCCAAGTCATTAACCTTTCTCCCTTAGTTTCCTGTGAAGTTGAGATAAAATGCTAAGTACTTAACATCTGTGAAGTACAATATAAATAACAACAGGCACCAAAATTACACACTGCCCTGCAGCATAGCTGGCAGCCTAACGGTTTGATTCACTACCTGTTTCATCATCTTGGAAATTTTAGGATATGCAAGCCAGGTACAGGTATGTGCCTCATTGCCCTCTTCACAAGGAATCTAGCAGAGCTGGAAGTTGTATTCATGATACTCTCTTCATAAATGCAGAAATCTAGTAAGGCTTGCCAGGTCTGAACAAATCACTGAATCACTTCCACTGTCAGGCTGGCAGAACACACACTGGTGTGACTGTAAAGACAGAAATTTTGACAGCGGTAGTGATGATTACTCTTCTGGTCTTCTATAGTGTGTTCTAACAAATTGCTGTAATGGTCTGCTTAACTAATTGAGCCTTATGTATACAGTAGAGTATCTTTTATGGGATCAAATATTTCAGCTTCTACAATGGTAGGAACTTTCATCTTGATGGAGTTACTCCTGCTCTTTATGTGGGTAAATCGGAAGATAAGTGCCAAGATATATTGACCTTTTATGATAAAAAAGTAGAATGCCAGATACTCTCTGGGGAAAAAAAGGAAGTCTGACATTTAAACTTACTGGGTTTGGGGTTTTTTGTTTGGCTTTGATTTTAATTTTGGAAACCCAGTGTGAACACTAACCAGATGTTTTTAATATCCTCTGACATACTTTCCCTTGGGATGTGATTTCAAGAAGCCTTAAATATATGTCCTTAGAGGAATATATGCTCAAGAAACCTGTGTTATAAGCCTCAGTCCATTCATTGCTATACCCATGAAAGTCAGCAACAAATAAAAAATCTGCCTTTTCTGTTCACAGAAAACATGCTTTTTTCCCACTCCAAAGAAAACAGTTGTGCTCATAAAGATGTCAAAAACTGAGAAGGTTTGACTTCTAGCTATAACATTGTTAAGATTCAAGCTCAACGTATCACATCTCCAAAAAAGTGAAGTGATGAGATGCTGTATGTGAATTATTGAAGAAAAGTCAGTTTAAAAACCATGAGAATGTTGGTGCAATGCAGAGAAATAGGAGCATCAGCTCTCTTACACTGAGCTTTTTACCATAAGTAAAATATGATAATCTCTTCTACAGAAGGACCATCATACAGAACTCAACATATAGAAAAATGTAGTGGGTAGTTATCCACTAGTTGAGGTTATCAGCCACTCCTCACAGTTTCATATCATCAGCGAACTTGCTGAGGGTGTATTCTGCTCCATCGTTATTATTATCATTAATGAACCTGTTAAGCAGTATTGGAGCCAGTACTAGCCCTTGGGCTACAACACTGGTGACTGGCCTTCAGCTGCTTTTTACACAGCTGATTACAACTTTCTGAGCTTGGCAGTTCAGCTAGTTTTCAGTCCATTTCCTTGTCCACTTACCTCGTACATACTTTATCAGCTTGTCTATAAGAATTTCACAGGAGAAAGTTTCAAAGGCTTTGCTGAAGTTCAGATAAACAACATTCACTGTTCTCCCCTCATCCACACCACTCATCTGATGGTGGAAGGCTATTGGTTTTATTGGACATCATTCCCTCATCAGAAATCCATGCTGACTATTCCCAACCACTTTGTCCTTTCCATGTTTGGAAATGGTTTCCAGGATGATTTGTTGCATCCCTTTCCTAGAGATTGAGGTGAAGCTGACTGGCATTTAGTTTCCCAGATCTTTTTTCTTGTCCTGCCTTAAGATACCAGTGACAATTTTTTTTTCTTCCACTCCTCAGCAAGTTATCCTGATCACCATGAACTTTCAAAGGTTGTGAAGACTAGCCTCAGGATTACATTGACCAGCTCCCTCAGCACTTGCGGGTCCATCCCATTAGGTGTGGCAGAGTTGTGTATGTCTGGTTTGTTTAAATGTTACACAATCTCATCTTCCTCCGCTGAGGGTAAGTCTGCCGCCTTCTAGACTTTCCTTGTGGTCTTGGCAACCTGGGATTCCTGAAGTCTGGCCTTACAGTAATGACTGAGGTGAAGAAGGCATTGAGTACTTTGGTTTTTTTCCATGACCTTTGTCACTAGTCTTCTTTCCCATACTGCAGTGGACTCACATTTTCCCTAGTCTTCCTTTTGCTGCTGATAGACTTGTAGTATCCTTTCTTGTTGCCCTTCACACATCTGATCAGATTTAACTCCAGACTTACCTCAGACCACAATCTCAAATAATGGCATCTATATGTATGCTCAGATGATTCAAACCATAATGTCTGTATGTAAGCTAGTTTTCTTATCTACTGTTATAGGCAGTGGTGATACAGTCAATGGAGTCATGGCAGTTAGAAGGTGTGGTTCATCTTAGCATGACATCTATAGCCATTAAATCTGCAGAACCCTCAATGATATTCAGCTGAACACACACAGACATCTCACACCATGTAAAGCAATGTATACATAGATGGCAGCTATGACACAGTTATGAGAGATCTGTGCTCTTGCGGAGTAAAGGCTGGAAGTCAGGCAGTATACAGGATCTAAATCACCTGTCCAGGGTGCACACAGGTGACTAAAGACCAGATTGGTTGTGAAACCACAGTGACAATGTTCCATGGCACCTAAAAGGATACTAAATACATGGCTTGATTTTTCTCATGTAATGAGATCATGACATTTGTGCTGCTAACCTACCAGTATATGACATTCACAGTTCTCATGGATCCTGCATCTTACCTGTCTGTTCCATGTAGATGTCTCTGACAAGGTATCTCAAATGACTCTGTGTGTGTAGACTACTGAATTGAGCCTATATCTTGGTGTACCATCTGGAACTGTCCCATATTCCTATAACTGTTTTGCTGCCTTGGCAACCTATAGAAATATGGGGAAAAGAATTAAGTGCTAGTACTGTTGATCCTTCTATTAGCTAAACTGAATGCTGCTGTTACTCACGGAGTTTGTGAAATTCTTTCCCTCAATTAAAACGAGGAGCACTTTTAACAACAACATTGTTAGTACTAGCTGACAGTAAATCTTGTTCCCTTTAAAATGACAATGTGATGCTGCTATGCCTGGCTACCTAGTAGCTGGCCATTTAATTTGCTGTCTGGAGGTGGATTTAAATGTCTATATTTATGTACCCAACCTAATTAATGTAAGTCTATGACCCACTGAGCATTCATGAGGAGTAAGTGACACACCTAGCAATGAAATAAAGGGTTCTAGCATTCCTTTCCCTTTTTTTAGAATTAAACTACAACAATCCTCTTAGTAAAAGGGGTAATAGTAGTTGTGCTTCATCCTTGCGTTCCTCTTCTAAGCAGAATTATTGATGTGTCATAAATGATTGGGACTGGTGTTACTGTTTTTTAGATAGTAACTTCCAGAGGAAATCTTAAACAACTATTAGAACAAGTGAAGATATTTGCTGATGTGTTCAGCCTTAAGGAAGTCTTGCTTTTATCTCTCCAGAAGCAGATCAAGGGGACAGATGAGAACTTTCTTCACTAATGCTGTTAGAAGATTTGCGGATGATAGCTGCCTTAGAGAAAAATAGAACTAAAAGTATTTTCCTGTCATCTGTTGTTATTACCACAGCTGCCCCCCCCCCCTTATTACTATTTCTATTAATGGAATTTTGGGGAAAATGATGTGTTATTAATTCAACTTAATATTTCCTAATTTCTCTGCTTGACATAACAGAAGTCTTAATAGATCAAAATCTAAGCTTATTTGTTGTATTTAAGGCCAGGTGTAATGAACTTGATGATCGAATCGTAGAATTGTATAGGGTGGAGAAGGCCTTTAAGATCGCAAAGTCCAACTGTAAACCTAACCCTGCTAAGTCCACCACTAAACCATGTCCCTAAGTGCCTCATCCACATGTCTTTTAAATGCCTCTAGGGATGGTGACTCAACGACCTGTGGGCAGCTTGTTCCAATGTCTGACAACCCTTTCAGTGAAGAAGTTTTTCGTAATATCCAATCTAAATCTCCTCTGGTGCAACTTGCAGCCGTTTCCTCTTGTCCTGTCACTTGTTGCTTGGGACAAGCACCCACCTCTCTAAAACCTCCTTGTTTAACATCCTGAGTATCACAAATTTAGAATTGTATTCTGTCATGAATACAAAACAGTAGACACTGTGTTCTGTCATGAGCTCATTAATACATAGTAGTGATTGATGAGAGATGGAAGTTGACCAGCGTTAAAAACTATAAACAAGTTTTTAATTTCTATGTAAGTTAAACAAAAAGTAAATGCCACTTGTAACAGTACGTTGGTTTTTAACATCATGTCAAATTGTCTTAGAGATCAAAAGGTCATTCCATTTAAGCAATGTGCACATACTTGAGTTTTAGAAACTTGATCAGTGGGTACTTTTTGATATTTCTTTAATAATGTCATCATGTGCAATTACTTGCATAGTTGATTGCAATATTGTGAAGGATTTACTGAGCATATAACTTTACTAGATGAAGTAAAAAGATTTTTGAAAGATACAGGAAACAATAAGGATGAGCCTGCAGGGAAAGCATATCATTAATCTGTGGCTGCTTTGGAAGCTGCATCAGGGTGTTGATTCTGGGAAGAGGTTAGCAGGAAAGTCTTGTTATATGGTTGCTTTCTATAGGAACTTTGCAAAGCAGCTACAAATTACCCGCAAAATGTTACCTTTCTTTGAGATTTCTGTGTTCTGCTTAAGGGATAGGTGGTGAATGTGCTGTGTAACGGCCAAAAGAGAAAAAATGCTGGACCACGTAAAATTGATGAGAAGCCTACAGGAGAAATCCTGTCCTCTCTGAAGTCAGTGGCAAGGCGAGGCGGATGGTGGGGTGGGGGGAGCAGAGTGAGAAAGAGAGAAGGCCTTCAGATTGTGCACTGTTCAGCAATAGCTAAAATGTTCGTGTATTATCAACACTGTTTTGGTCACAAATCCAAACACAGCACCATAGGTGCTGCTATGAAGAAAAGTAATGCCATCGCAGCCAGACCCAGTACCGACCATAACTTCACAAATTCAGGATGAATTTTTTCCACTTTCAGCAACATATTTGAACTTTGCAGGTGTTTTAGAGAAAAGTAAATAAATTCTTATACAAGACTACAACATCGTTTTGTCCAAGTTAAAGGTTTGTTTTCCTCTTCATTGAAGTGTATGGTGTCCCTAAGGTTTGGAGGGTTTTGCAGAAGAAAAGTTTAGTGGGAAAATGGTAACATGGTTGCCTTTGTGTCAGGATATGATTGTTGTTCTAAATCTGCAAATTAATTTGAGTTACCAACATTGGGGTTCACAATGGTCAGTTTGCAGATGCTTATCTGGAGACTTCTCTAGTTAGAAGGTAAGCTGGTTGTCTAATGACTCCAGGATATCCAGATAATTATTTCTTTTTCAGAACACTGACTATATTCATTATGATCTGCAAATTCTCTATTCACAAAAAAGGTAACTGGAAAAAACCCTGGACATTGTAGAAATGCTTAATATAAGCAATGCTTCCTTTGAGAGAATAATTTTGTAGGCTTTCCTAGATAACTATAAAAAAGATAGAATGTACCAATACATTCTTCCTTGCTTGTTTCCTCGATTCCGCTAAGTGTTCTTTGTGGTATTGTTACAGATCTGTAGCTTGTCCAGTGCTTCCTGAGGCTTCACATTGTGTGTATCCAAACATGAATAATCTTTTTCCCTGCTTCTCGCCTTTTGAGAGCATCCTTCCTTGATGATCTTTCTGGCAACTTCATTATTAAACAATAAATAGTAATTGTTCTTCTCTTTTAGCCTTGTCAACTAATACCAGCTGAAAAGTATTACATGTCATTGTGTACTTGAAACTGTTCCTTGCACTGGTTCAAGCAAACCTTCAAAGATTTGATCTTCTAACACTTCTGCATGCATTCTGGATTTTTTTTCATATTCATTACATCTTTGCATGCATGTAATAATAATTTTTGATCATAAAAAAAGATAAGTAGTATTTTGTTGTGTGTGACACAGATGAATAACCTTTAAATTTGTCATAAATTACTAATTGATCGCCAAGACTAGGTATTTGTCTTTGTCCATCTTTCACAGAGGGCATAAATAGATCAATTTGAACTGGTATTTTTTAACCATGTTTAGAGCATGTTGTTAAAAAAATAGGTAAAGTTATCATTCTGGATTAGAATCATACCCTTGTTTTCACATGTCATTTTTTTTCTTACTGCATCTGAGCATTTACAGAATACCTAGCACAGACTGTGTTTTCTTCCTTGATGAGTCAGAAATTTCGATCACTTTCTCGCCTTGGCATTTCAAAGTCCACTACAGAAAAATCTTACCTGCCTAACACATATTTTATTATAATTTTCCAGACCAAAGGTTTAAAGGGGTTGACGTTAATATTTGGCATGTGTTTGGCTGTGACGGATATAAATGAGCATTTACAAAAGGACTATAGGAATATCTAAATAGAGATATTAGATACAGCTGTCACTGAAGAAAGGAGTAAAACAGTGGAAACTGTACTTTCACAGTTGTATTTCGCTCAGGATCTAAACTAGCATGTTACAAATGTCTTTAAACATCTTTGTCATGAGCTCTATGGTTCATGGGCTTTGCTAATATAATCAAACTTAAAAACATACATCTTACTTCTAACAGATTTGAAGTATTATCGATCTTCAGGAAGTCATGTAGGAAGATTCCTAAATGCTCTAGGGTCTTTAAAACAGTTCAGTTCTCTTTTCCCTGGATAAATTAGCGTGCTAAGGCTTCCAAACAAGTTTGAAGTGGCTGATCCTCTTCTGTGTAGTTTGGGCAGAAAGCTTATACTGTTGCCAGAAGAACAGCAGTCTCAGTTTGAAAGTTGAAGGCCTGAGGCAGAAGTATGGAAATTAAAATCTTGCATTAACAATAAGGGTAATTAGTGACCTTTTTTGACTTTTAAATACAGAGAACAGGTCAGCAGAAAGAGTAAGCCTCTACAACAGTGAACAAACTTCCTAACAGAACTTGTTACAGTGTATTTTCTCCGAAAATAACAGAGGAACTGAGTTTCTATAAGAAGCATGTTTGTGACATTAAAAGCTAGCTAGCAGTGTTCCTGAGAGGTGACTGACTTTTTTTTTCCCAAGTTAACTTTTAACATCCTTTTCCAGTTTTTTTTCCTAATCTATGATTATTATGCTGCATGAAATCCATTTACACAGCTTTTCACACAGGGCTGACAACGGTAGTTGGAAGTAGAGATTACTGACTCACTTAACATTAAAAAAGAGAAAGCATTTACCAAATGTGTTGCCATTGTGATCCCCGGGTTCATCACTTACATAGCTGAAAGCTACAGAAAAATTCAAATAGCTACACTCTGGGGTAAAACTGGTGTTGATATAATTAAACATGTGTAAGCAGCAGCAATGAAATATTTCTACTATTCAAATGGCCTTAACCACAGACTTTATTTGTCAATAGGTCCATTATCCAGCCTCAAGAATATTAGATCTAGTACTGTTTCTTTGAAAAGTTTTTTCTTCTGGGATAACACTGAAATATTGGTCTGTGATTATTTTGTAAGAGAAAAGGGAATGATTAAAAAAAGTACTCCAGTAAAAAAAAATCCAACACTTGGTGAAGAGAATCAGTCTGTATTGTCCCTCTTGTTCATATGCACCTGTAAAATCGGGAATTTTGCATTTATGCGGGTTGATTTCCCTTTATTAGGGAAATAGTTAATTTTATTAGCATACCTATTTCCTTTTTCTTCCTTTTAATCTTTAGGCTAGCACAGATCTGAAGTCTCATTTATTTAACTATTCTATAATGCAGACAGTTCACTTTCTCTTGGACGCTACCGGTCTATTTAGTAGACTTTTGACTGTTACTTGTACATTTGCAGGATTGTATTTCTCAGATTTTACTTTTGAGACCTCTCTGAACTTGCAATTTTAATAGGGCAGCTTTTACATTTTTCCAGTATGTAATGCTCATAGTACTTGTCTTTATTCATTTAACACATTACAACTAATTTCATACAATTTCAAACTGTGTGGCAAAAGTCTGAAACTTCTAAAGCGGTTCTGTTCTTTCCCGTGTTAGCTTTCCTTAGCTGTATATTCACTTATTCCTTTGGTAAATCTGAGATCACATAAAAAGACAAAACTGTGCTCAACATGTGTGTTTCTCTCTTTCTTGCTGCATTTTTTTATCATAGGAATGTAAAAATTCTATGTTTCATGACATAAAGTTCCCGGTACCACATTCTACTCATCTTCACTGCTGAATTCAGACATGTATTTTTCAGTTGTGTTCACTTGTTTCATTTCCTTTTCTGAAAGATTTAAAAATTTAAATGGTCTTTTGAGACCATTTTTCAGAAACAGAGTATATTTTAAGACTTTTGTTAAATTTGTGTGTGGGTTTATAGTTCCTATTCACTCTTGCTATCTCAATATCTTGAATAGTATTAAATTTTAAAGAGATGAAGGGTTTGATACTATTATCAGTGAAATAACTACCATTGAATTCAATATATATAAGACAAAACTTAAGGATAAGACATGATCAATGAATAAAGATCATAACTAAAAATGTAATAGGCTAAAAGTATGGTAAATGAAACTAAAATGAGGTCAGTATTTTATAATGAGGTAATTAAATATTTAAACTGATCGCATTTCCTGTGGCCAGATGACTGTAACAGAAGAGCAACATACAAAGCGCCTTACTGGTTCTTTCAGCAAAGAGGCAATGCTTTGGCTAAATTAATTTATTTATTCCTGAAATAGTCTTCCAAGTCCTGTTTTAATGCTTTTTTGTGGTCTGGGGTCACGTAGGTTGTACAACACTTGCTGGGATCTTCAAACATTCTCAGAATCGCTGTTTTTCTGTTCTCATTAAAGTCAACAGAAAAAAAACTCGGTGATGCTTTTGGGAATAGACTTGGGCTATGTTACGTACTTTTGAATGTCATTATGACATCCTTCTCTGGCTCAGTAGTCATGAAAATAATTTCAGACTTGATGAAACAGAAGTGTATCTCTTCATGGAACATCCTGTTCAGGAAGAAAGGAAGATAACAATAAAAACAAAGGAGAAAAGAGAAGCAATACATTCTTTCTATAAGGTAGTGAACTCGGGATACTATCGTCAGCAGCAGTAGCATTGATCCATTTTACTAGAGACCTTCATACTCTTACTTGTTTGTCTGATTTTATATGTAGTTGATTTAACTGTTGTATTCTTTTCTAACACGCACATACTCCATAATGCTCATAAATGAATACTGCTTTTAATTTACCAGCTTCGTTATCCAAGTAAGTATGAAGTTTTCACACCTACTGTTACTGCCTCTCAAACCGTGATGGTGACAAAACTTCTGGCTCTTGTTGGAATTCTTGAAAATTCTGTTCTTCAGCGGGGAAGTGAAAACCTTCAGAAACCACAACATAAGTAAAAAGTTCTCTGTTTCCAATTTAGAAATAGGTACAGCTTTATTCTGTATTTATACACAAATAGAAGGGAAAAGGCAATGTAGAGTCCAGCCAGGAGGAATACCTGCTGAAAAAGCTGACATACAGAGTGGCACAGTAAGAAAGAAAACCTAAACCATAGTCCAAGTCCAATCATTGTCTTCGCTTTATGTATCAATAGAAAATACTGAATAGGAGATACCCACCTGCCCTTTCTCTACACACAAATGTCATCTTTTCTGTCTCCAGCCTGGTACGAAAACAGACGAGCGGGCCAGACTAGCTGAGCCCACCTGCAGTGGTGGTGGTGCCTCTCTGGTAATGTATTTAAGACAGGGTGAAAAAATGCTGTGCAGCAGCTGTGAGAGGGGAATGAGAAAATGGGAGAGAAACAACGACCCAGGCATCAAAGTGAGAGAAGAGGGAGGAGGTGCTCCAGGCACGGGAGCAGAGATTCCCCTGCACGCCATGGAGGAAACTGTGGTGAAGCAGGTTGTTGCCCCTGCAGCCTGTGGAGGACCTCATGCCAGAGGAGGTGGATGTGCCCCAAGGCAGCCATGACCCTGTGGAGAGCCCACACTGGAGCAGGCTCCTGGCAGGACTTGTGACCCTGTGGAAGGATCCACACTGTAGAAGTCCCATTCCTGACGGACTGTACCCCATGGAAAAGACCAATGATGGAGCAGTTCTTGAAGAACTGCAGCCCGTGGGAAGGACCCACACAGGAGCAGGGTAACAGCACGAGGAGGAAAGAGTGGCGGAGATGAAGCGTCACAAACTGCCTGACGTGCCTTCATTCCCCATCCCCCTGTGCCACTTGGGGAGGAGGTGGAAGAGTCATGAGTGAAATAGAGCCTGGGAAGACAGAGGGGGTGGAGGGAAGGGATTTTTTTAATTTTCTTTTTATTTCTTGCTATCCTACTCTGTTGTTAGTTGGCAACAAATTAAATTAATCTTCCCCAAGTCGAGTCTGTTTTGCCCATCGTGGTAATTGGTGAGTGATCTCCCTCTCCTTATATTGACTCACAAGCTTTTCATCTTCTTTTCTTGCCTTGTCTTGCTAGGGAGGTGGAGTGATAGAGCAGCTTGGTGGGCATGTGGCAGCCAGACAAGATTAATCCACCACAGATATTCAAGTCACTTCAGACGTGAAAAATGTACCAAAGTTTATTTTCCTGTAGTCTGTTCTCAGGCTAAACTAGTATTTTTTGTGATTTCTGTGTTGTTCATAATTGTTTCTTCGGAAAGATAAATTGTTTACTTTTTATATTACACAATGGTTTTTGTTTGTTTTTTTAAAAATCAGAATATTTAAAATTTTCTCTATTTAAAGGTTGAAAAAAGCACAACTGTTTTTTTTTGCAGAATTCCATGTTCTGCATTGTAGTTTAGCAAAAAGAAACTCAGTAGTTCCAGTCTGTGAGCAATATTTGCCTAGTTCTCCTCTGTTATAATCTCTATCTTCTATCCCAAGTGATTAAGTATTAGTTTACAAGCTAGATACAGACACAAACTCACCAGCTTTTATATAAAACCTGAGGCAACTGAATGAATATAGCTTTCAGTTTAATTACCAGTTGTGTGTATCTAATTCTCCACACCATTTGCATCTGTTTCTGCCATTCTTGTTCCTAAAGAGACATAAATCGGTCTAGTTGAAGCGTTCTTATACAACTTAGAAAATACAGAAGGAACAGTGGTGGTTGTCAGTCTCACAGGAAAAGAAAGTCTATTCTCTTGCGCTGTTGTCATCCTGTAATATAATGTCTCATAAATCAAATGTTATGTTTGGGGGGTGTTGCAATGAATTTTATTGTTGAACAGTTACGTATAGCATTTACTTACATTTTTACTTTGTGTATAAAAAAAAAAAATTGGTTGCTTTACTTCTAGTGTCTTTTCATTTTGACCCTGCTTAGAATTTGCAGTTTTGTATCTTTATTTTAATCATCCAGTGGTTGCTTGGGAGGTCACTTTTCCTAGTTTCCTCGTTAATGTAAAGAAGATTCCTGATAAAGAGTGAGAATGAAAGGGAGAAAAACCTTGAGGGGAATGGTAAGAGAGGGATGTGACATAAGCAAAATGATTCAGTTTTTTATCTGTTGTGTAACAGTTTAATAGTTTCATCCAAAGCTTATAAATAGTTTTTATGCCTCCTGGCTCTAACTCTGAGTAAAGGCTGGAATGTAACATGAAAAATACACATAAACTGTGTATATGTCTCATCTGAAACAAATGGTTGTGGCTACAGTTCATTTACCAAGTGGAGTCCCATTTTGGTGCCATGCAATTAGTACACTAGTGCAGAGAGCATTTGAGATGTATTGCTAATTAATTGTTGGTAACCTGCTGGGAACATAACCAAGACAGACACTAAACGGCAAAGCTAGTTGTCAGGAGAGACAGAGAAAAGGGTTTAAAGGTTTTAATCAGAATTCTGCATACAGCTTGCTTTCTTTCTATGTAGTGTATACATATATCATACAGTATCAAGAAATTTGTGTCCATAATGTGAATAGCATCTGAAAAGTTTTATATTACAAGTTCTGTGAAGCTCAGCAAACTTAGGACTATGCTCAGTAACCAAGAGAGAGAATTATGTATACATGTACATAATTAACAATACACTTTAAGTAGAATTCATTCAGTCAGAAAGTCTGTCAGAAGGACATTGATAAGTGAGATCAGCAAATTCTGTAGGGAGAAACAGTGATTTGATGATGATAAAGACAAAGAATCACAACAACTTTGAAGCAATTTATAATTGTCTTTCGAAGTTTAAGGATATGATCAGGGTAAGAAAAGAATTCTTCTCATGCATTTAAAGCTACCACTAACCCTCAAGCTTTCAGTGTTGAAACATATTCCCATAGTTCTAATGCCTTTAATAGAAGAATAAAGTATCTGTAAAGGGCATGAGATACCCATGACTAGAAGTAGGTGATAATTACCGCCTACCTGCAGAAATTCTTTTCATGTAATGAGGTGATTATAGCCCTTTGAACATGTTGATTTTTAGAAATGTAAGAACCAGCTCTAGGGAGGTGAAGAAATAATGGAACTGGTTGGAGACAGTTGAGATGTTTGTTCTGGTCCTGCCAGGTATAATAACAACATAAAAGTGTGGAAGGGGAGGGGCAGAGAGAAAAGGAAAGAAAGCAAGGGGGACAGAGAGGGAGAGAGAGAGAAGGATCTTTCATAAGACACACCCATGCTGAATGTTGAGTATTTGAAGAAATATTTTGAAAATCAGAGTATCTTTTTTGAAAACTGAAATTTTAACTAAGCTGGCACTGCTGAGCATAGAGGGAGACCCACTATGAATGCCTTTTATTCCCATTCAGTTATATGGTTGAATTATTTTGAGTCCAACAACTCTGGAAACAACCTTTTGAGAAGTCCATGACACTGGCTAACCAAGAAATGGCCTAAGCAAGGAAGCAGAAAATCCAGAAACCATGAATCTGAGACCTTTCCAGGAAATCTGAAAAATGTTTGTTTAATAAACTGGAGAGCAATGGAAGCGGGGCAGTGTGGGAATGGCTTGTTAAGAGGTGCAGGTGGATTGTGTGGGGAAAAAGCTGGACATTCAACTGAATGGCATTTAAGAGAATGGTAATTCAAGGGAGGTACTCCCAATCTAAAGAGAGGCCAAACAAAAAAAGGATGCTGGCTGTCCAGCCATGAGACTTCATGAAACTGGTTTATTCTCTCCCATCATTGTAGACTGATTCAATTAGCATTATCTGTTACAAAACTGATTTTTCATAACATTTCTGCTCAACTATAAATGTCCATGTTTGAACACTCTGCTTTTCTATGTCAATACTTCCTGATACAGAAAATGCCACTTCATTAAAAAAAGAAAAAAAAGAAACCAGTAAAAAATTACGTTCTATGCTGAAGAAGAGTTTTTATATTTTAGACTCCATTACAACTATCAGGTTCTTTCACCCTTTTCTCTACTTCCTCATTGTAACTACAGAAGTTGTGGTAAAATTCTGTTAAATATGTATACACACAGGGTACCAAGGGAAGGGAAAATAAGGGTTCTTAATTCTAAGCAAGACCCTTCAGCTGGAAGAAGAGATGTGAAGTCATTGTTTGTGCTGCGTATTTCATCTGTCCTGTTTATACTGGACATTTATAAACCCTTTTTAAAGGAACAACCAAGTCACAAAGAAAGGGTAGGAATTCCTCTCCCAAAATTGGGGCAGTGCTTCCCCTAACTTTTGTGTCACATCCACTGTGAAAGTCAAGTTTCTTCTTGCCTCCTTATCCACTGACTAGTAATTGTGGAATTCAGTGGTCCAGCTTCCATAGGAAAAGAAAACATCATTCTTGGACAGCTCCATGACCTGGAATTTATGGTGTTTTGGGGAGATCTGAGTGTTAACAGTGTTCCACTTCAGCCTGAAACGAATACACTAGGTTTAGAGCTCTAATACATTAGGAATTGCATGAAAGACATTAATACAGAAATATTTTTGAAAGTGTGAGGACTATCCATGTAAGCACCTGTGAGCACATGGGGTCAGATACCATAGTGAAACTTAGGGTACGGTAGCCAAAAGAAAGACCATAGCTTTCAATGGCATATGATTTAAAATCTATTGAGTGAGATAGGTATACGAGGGAGATGATAGCAATTTCTGTTTCAAGACTGCTATTGTACAACACTCGCACCAATCAAAGCCTCACCCTTCCAGTTCCGCTGTGACCAGCAACATGGACCCAGGGGAGAGGACACTCTAGCTATCATTCAGCATGTCAAGTGGTGCAGAAGTTCCAGCATGGGCTGACATATCTACAGGGTGTAGGATGCCCATATTGGATGTTCCCCATAATCGGGCACTATTTTTCTTCACTACTTAACTGCTTTGCTAGCTTGAATGGTTAGATGCAGGTGACCTCATTGATCACATCACTCCAGGCCAACTTGCTTGATTTTCTCCATATGTAAAAGCTTCTTAGATGGTGCTGCTGGGGTTCCTATTACCCACTGGTCTCACTCCACAGTTGTGTCACAAGGAAGTAAAGTTGTTAACAGTTCATCTGTGCTTGTTTGGGGTTTTTTCCCCTACACATAGCTAAATCATTAGCGCAGCGCAGACATAGTCCAGACCGCACTGGCAGTGCTTCGAGGTAGGCCTCCTCCTCCTTATAAGTATTTGTGTTTGGTTTGTTTTTCCACTGCATACCAGAATCGTGTAGTGAATTCAAGCTAGGCAGATGTCTACAAAGTCTCACTTGATCAGTGTTTGAGGCGGGCTTTTACTTGCGACAGTGTGGGACCTGAATTGCTCTCTGGATGCTTCTGTCATCTACAGAAGGTGCATGTCAGTGCGTGGGTTCAGCTAAATACCTATAATTTAGCGGTATGAATGTAAGTTCTTATATGTAGCCTTGAATCAAATACCTAAAATCCAAGGAAATACTGTACTCTAACATACAAGTTTGTGAATTGCTCTTGAAAGGCTTCAGTTCCTTCCTGCTTGGGCCCCGTGTGACTGTGCCTGCCTTCCATAGGCCAGTGAACGCTGGCAGGTATTCCCACATCTTACGATAAAGCAGTACTGCACTTCACTTCAGACTTTGTATGTACACTGCTGTGGGGAACCTAGTTTAGACTATCTGGGCTGCTTTCTTCAACCCCAGTTTTAAAGATTTTTTGAAACCCCTGTGATGGTATTTAAAATTGGTGGTCTGGATGTTGTGTGTTTAGTTTTTAGAAATGCCTGTTATCTTTAAATAAGTGATGACAGTAACTTAAATCCAGACTGATTTAATGTCAGACTATAGCAGAGTTCTGAGAATACATTTTTTCAAGCCCTTAAGCTAGTTTCTCAACCCCTTCAGCTATTTGCTAAAATAGCCCAAGGGAAGTGAAACAGTCCTAAACCATTTAGTCCTGAGTCATCTAGAGAGATCGGTGGCTAGAGTTACAGTTACTGGCATTAAAACACTAAATAGTAGTAATCATTGTAGAATCTTACCTAGAAGTCTCTTGGAAATAACAATACTAAAAATCATACTATGACTCTACGTAGATTTGAAAAAATAGAGAAGAAAATGAAAAAGTCATTTTCAGTCTCTTTGGTATTAAAGAGGTTACTATTTATAATAAGCAATGACAATCAGTATTCAGTACCTAGAGAAACGAAATCTCCATATACTTGAGATCTATAGTAGGAAGAAAAAGGAAATGTAAATTACTATTTTTGGAGTGAATGCTACACATAGAACAGAGTCATGGGAGGCATATAGTTAAACAACCAACCCCCTCTCCCCCTAAATCATAAAGGTAAGAGAAAATTTCTTCAATGTACATGGGTTATTTGAGCAAATCAGATATGATTTAAAGGCTGGATTCAAAGCTTAAATTAAAAAAATATTTTCTATCTGAAATAGTAATTTAATTTAGAAATTACAGAAGTCTCTACCTCAAAGAACCGACAAACTACAAGAACTAATCAATGCATAGTTATCAGAAACAGGAAACCTGCAACAAAATTTGTGGACTGTTCCTGGAATGATGTTACAGATAGGAGATGAGATTCTGGCTGTGGCCATCTCTGATTGCACATAATGTGTGAATGAAAGATTAAAAGGTTTTTTGGTTGTTTTTTTCCCCGCTCATTTTTTGGACCCATCACATGCATTGGGGTAAATTTTGTCTTTTTTCTGTTCCCATTAGACAATGTGGATTTGAGATAAGGCTGAAGAAGATTACATGAACTATGCTAAACAAGGTTAGCAAGGTATGACAGAGACATACAGGTCTTACATGAATTCCAGAAGCAAAGTCTGTAATAGAAATAAAAAGTTTTAGCTACTCAGACATACTTGTGAACTAACGTTAATTGTAGTCATTAATGAAAAGTTGGCTTGTGTTTTAGATAACTTTTATGAGGCATTTACCAAATATTATTATGAATAAGGATACACTAGATTTTTTTTTTGTTACATTACTCAGTGTAAACAAAAGAACATTGAACTAAAGAAAGGCAACATCCAAAATTAACCTACTGAATTCATTGTCATGGTATAAGACATCTGCCAAATTCGAAAGACAGTATTTTAAAAATTGGATGAATTTACATGATACATAATACGGTATTTCTGTGTTCCTGGAAAAGATGGAAATTTGATATGTAACAGCATATTTCAAACAATATTTCAACCTTCAAAAAAAAAATTGCACTGTAAGCTGCATCTTCTCACATACATTAGTTTCTTTTAACCTTTTCTCAAACTAATTAACATTCTCTTTTATTTGAGGCATGATTTTGAACTAGATGGACTGCTGATCTGATGAACTGAAGTAACTTGGATTTTTGTAGGGTTTCTGTCTTCAGAGATCTTTATGAAGAAGCTTTTTTTCTGCATCCCTATGAAAAATATCAGTTGGGTTTTTTTCCTAGAAAAGTCCACATACAAAAAAAAAAAACAACAACAAAGAGTAAAATTTGTTTTGGAAGTAGATCTGTGTTTTTTGGAAAAGTAAACATTCAAGGAGAGAACACTAGCCAATACGATTTTGCAAGCTGGACATATTTGTGCCAGAAATTCATTAAGTTTATACTTATAGTGGGTTTAGCACTGACTCTTACCAGCTTCAAAAGTGTGAAGTTGATTTCCGAGGTTGAAGTGATTTAATTCCTCTATTGTATTTTAGCATGTGCAATATATTGGGCCTAAGATCTGTCATATCCAATAAAATATGTTTCTGACCTGGAAGAAAAAAAGGGAGCTCTTTCTGCAAACAAGAAAAAATTTAAAATGGAGAAAAAAAGAAAACAAAATTTGGTCTGGTTGGTGAGATAATACTCGTGTCATAGGACTTGGCAAAGCTCTAAAAGATTGTTAGAGAATTCCTGGTGTAACTGAAAGCAGTAGGAAAGATACTACTGACCTCTGTGGGGCCAAGATATTCCTGCCTACTGAGGAAATAACTCTGGACTATGAGTGGTCTAAGCCTTTGATCATTTTAAGTAACATAATTTTTAAGTCCAATATGTTTATTGCAAGCTATTTCGTTACTTGTTTCTAAATGATTGTGTCATTTTCTGATTATTAAACAAAACAGAAAAAAACCCAACAAAAAATACAAAATTTTTTCAAGCCCCTAACATCTGCTTCTTAGTACAGATGGACACAAAGGACTGCATTGTTCTAACTGTAACGAACATAATAATATATAATTCTAACTTTAACAAACATATTTACAATAATATCTAATTCTCTATATAATAGCTTTAGTGTACTTTAAGAGAAACACAGATTTGACAATCATGATATATGTTGTGCAGATCTATCCTCAGAAATAATCAAATGCTTCAAGAAGCATTGGTGTTTAAATAGCAGGGGTCTCACCCTTTTTTAAAAAAGAAAAAAATTAGAAAAAAAAGAACTTCAGTTGAGTTTGGACAAATGTTTATTCTGATATGCATTGGTGCTTGAACTCAGAACTTTCAACACTTTTATATGAAGGGGTTTTTTCTAAATATTCTAGCTTTTAATTTGCAACTTCCCTAGAATTACTAGAAAGCTATTTTATAAAAGTCTAGCCACTATTTATGACTACTATTTCTTATCTCCTCTTATGGAATTTACGGGAAAAACTAAGTTTACATATTCAAAATTGACCTGTTTAAGAAAAACATTAACAAAACATTTTTAAGCAAAACATTAGAAAATGTGTGCATTTTACAGAAAATCAGAAAAGCTGAAAGAAAAGTTTTTCTGGAACTATAAATAGCAAACGTATACTATCAATCAGCTGCATTTTCTTTCTGAAGAGCAGCTATGTAAAAATGATTCATTTATAGGTCTATAGGTGCACTAAAGAAAAAGCTGTGTGTATTCTCAGAGTCACATTTTTAACTATTTTAATGTTAAAAATAAGTTTTGACTCTGCTTGCTTCTCAGAGGCACAGTAGCACAAAGCAGTGGCACAGTCTGGTGTATGCCTGATAGCTGGCAGAATCCCACTTACAGAAACAGTACATTTATAATAAAAGCACATATTTATGGAAATCAGTGAAGCTTTAGAAGTGCTACTCAGGACTGAAACTTTCTTGCAGCATCTTTATTGTCATTAAGAAAAAAATAGCTTGACATTTGAACTCTCATTCAAAAGAAGGCATTAGACATGATTATCAACAATATATCAATTTCAGTTTTGACTAAGTTAAACCAAAAATCTTCTAATGCAATAAATTGAAGAGCAGAATGTGTAAAAATAAAATTCACAAAAAGCACGCTGGATAATAGGATACCTAATCTAAACAACAGGAAACACCAAAGCTTTGTTACCTTTGCTCCTGGGTCAGGAACAACATCTCCAGCAGAGAGTCAGCTGCTTAACTTGAGGCTAGGATACAGTCTGAAATCACCTCCTAAACTTAGACTTCTTTTACCATAACATTGGGTTTTTAGTTATTATTATTTACATTGTAATGATCATACTTTGCCTCATTTGCAACAGATGATAGGAATTCTTCTAAACATACGGTTTCTGGATGAACTGATAAATAGTAATGAAGTCTGAAGTCTTAGCACACATGGGACCATCCAGAGACATTTAAGAGTAGTAAAAAGCAAGCTCTAGCCAGTGTTTCAAAACTAATTTGTAAACCTAAAAATCCATCCATTCTCTCTCTCATCTATACATTTTTGCACCTTGCTTTTAATATTGATTTCTTTGAGAAACCTTTTTTATATAGGATCTAATTTTCACCAGGCACTGACATAAATAGATTCTTTTGGGTGCTCAGGTAATACAGAACAGCATCCAAATAATTTGTGTATGAGTTAAATACTGTCAGTGGTGAGCAGAAATACGATCTTGGAAATTTCTCCTGCCACATAAAAAGGTGGAATCATGCTGACAAACAAAAATCCATCAGTACCAAAGGGTACAAATCAAGAGATTCTTGGCTTTCTTCCACAGCGCAGTAAGTTATACATTCCTTTGTGACCATGAATACCACCAAACTACAATAAAATCAGTGAGGACGGAGAGTACTCGGACATACATAGAACACATACTTTCATACTGAGGTTTTTTCTCTTTTCCTTTTTTCTAGGTAGAGGTCGTGATTTGTACAAGTCTTTGGTTTGAAATATTTCAGAAGTTTCAAAATCTTAGAATTTCTTTCATAATTACTTAGAAAATATGTCTGAAATTCACTTTGTTCCTGTTTTATCAAAACTGTCACACCTTCAAATCTCTAATTCACAATTTTTTAAGTTATTGAAGAAAGAATGCACAGTGAAATGCTATTGACGGTGCACCTTGTAAATCAATATTAATAAATCAGTATCACTACTGTGATATTCAAAACTTGTTGAGTTAAGCAAATAAAAGCTCAACTCACGTATACAAATTAGCTATAGGATTGTGTTCATTTCTATTTTACTCGATTATCAAATTATCATTTTGATAATACTCTTAGATAACATTAAAAAAAAAAATCCTCCAGTAAACATGTTATATTTCCATATATATATGCACACACACACACATAAAATTCCATTCCAAGAAGATGACAGGATTGATCTATGGAATATCAATCAATTTCCTAAAATAATTATGCCTTTGTTTTACTGAGGCTTGTTCAACCCTATCTGAGATCTGCAAACGTGGGGAAAAAAAGGTATAGACAGATTGGTGGGCTCAGTGGAGCAGAATTCAGTATTCTGAGAGACTTCATGGTAAAATATTCCAGTTAAAAAATGTTTTTGTTAAAATAATATTAGTGTGTTATCCTTAAATTAATCATATTTTGATATTAAACATAAGAAAGGACATAGAATCCCCTAAAATCTTTTTTTCATCAGGTCAGAAAGATTTCAGGACAGTTCTCATTTTAAAAATCAGAATGATTTCATCAGCCACTTTAGTTTATTATTCAAGTTTCCATTTGCTCCAGTTTTTTATTTTCCTGATTCTTATTCTTGCAGGTGTTCATTGCTTCACCTTCCTGCTGCCATATCTACTGTGCAATGACAAAGGGTAATTAAATATTAAAACATACAGTATTGGACTTAGGTGTTCTGTCCAAAATGTTAAATTGCTAACCTCTCAATAAAAGGATTGCAAGTCCAAGAAATACACTGACATTTTCAGTGCCAAAATAGCTAGCATTTTTATATTCTAAACATAATAGACAAAAAGAAATTTGGGGTTTTTTTGTGTTGTTTGTTATATTATTACTGTTACTACTACTACTACTATTATAGACAAAGGTGCTTTACCTAAGTGTATGGAAATGACTGTCTTTTGTTTACAACAGAGATAATGTATTCCAGAGAATGAGGCTCAGAGGACTTACTCCCCAAGTTTTTTCCGGTTGCCACTTCACTGCTTGAAGACTTTGGCATGGTCATCTGGCCCCTTGCTGATTATCATCATTGTCTTTTTTCACTGAGTTGCCATTCCTACTGATTTCTTAAACACTAGTCTTTGCGTTACCTATCTCAACTTAGATCCCATCAACTGGCTTCACATCTCCTTGAGTAAAATTTTAAAATTTTGGTTGTCTCTCGTAGTACACTGAAAAAGAAATTATTTTGAAGTATGATATTGAAGATTACACTTCCAAGTACTGAACTTCTCAGACAAGAGTTTGAGTGGGTTATTGAGAAGCCTCTGCTGTTAGACTGAGCCAGCTGGAACCAGCACAGTAAAAAAGAGCTTTTCCAAATGTCTTAGGCAGTAAATGACTACTGAAAGTCCAGCTGAGACTGCAGTTTTATAATCATGATTCCACTCACGCAAAAAGTGAAATGTTCTTATTTTCCAGGATGAAGAGGTAAGCATAAAGCTATTGTTTGCGTCTAAATTTCTGTTTCTGATTTCATGGAGTTAATTTTTTCATAAATTAGGGGAGAAGAAAAGCGCTGTTTGTTTGTATTCCTTTCATGGACTTGCCTGCTTTCGTCCTTTAGTAGACAACTTGAGTTGAGTCTCTGACCTGCCCATTTCCTCCTTTAATGTTTATATCAACAGTTTTTCAGCAACGAAGATAAGTTTTTTTAAGACAGTTGTAAGGACTGCTACTTATGTTTTCTAAAGCTGGGCCCTTTCACTATTTCTGACTGAGTATTTCAATGTTACGTCAAATTACTACAGTGAAGTGGAACGAAAAGAATACTTGTTTTCTTAGGTTGATCCTGTAATTGAAGCTAACAGCAGGCTAACGTACACCTATTGTCTACAAGAAAAAAATATTGAAACAGAAATCACTAGAAGTGTTTCAAGGTGAAATGATTTTTTTTTTCTCCTCTCGAGTTTAGATTTGTTTTGACTGTTAACAGTTACGCTGCCTGCTATGCTGAATCAGGCAGCAAAATCACTGAATTCTGTATATGATTTTTGGTACCTTTTTGTGCTGGTTTTGGCTGGGGTAGAGGCAACTTTCTTCATAGCAGCTAGTATGGGGCTGTGTTTTGGATTTGTGCTGGAAACAGTGTTGATAAAGCAGGGATGTTTTAGTTACTGCTGAGCAGTGCTTACACAGAGTCAAGGCCTTTTCTGCTTCTCACACCACCCCACCAGCGAGTGGGCTGGGGGTGCACAAGAGGATGGGAGGGGACACAGCCGGGACAGCTGACCCCAACTGACCAAAGGGATATTCCATACCATATGACGTCATGGTCAGCATATAAAGCTGGGGGAGGAAGAAGGAAGGGGGGGACATTTGGAGTAATGGCGTTTGTCTTCCCAAGTAACTGTTATGCGTGATGGAGCCCTGCTTTCCTGGAGATGGCTGAACACCTGCCTGCCGATGGGAAGTGGTGAATGAATTCCTTCTTTTGCTTTGCTTGCGTGTGCGGCTTTTGCTTTACCTATTAAACTGTCTTTATCTCAACCCACGAGCTTTCTCACTTTTACTCTTCTGATTCTCTCCCCCACCCCACCTGGGGGGAGTGAGCGAGTGGCTGTGTGGTGCTTGGTTGCCAGCTGGGCTTAAACCACGACACTTTTCTGTTACCAGGAGAACCCATCTAGTTCATGGGGTGGGGGAATCACAGACCTATAAAAATACACCTAGAAGTGGTGCCAGAAGGTCATCTGCTTCAGTTTCTGTCTTAGAAAACATTCACTTTCTCTGTTTCTCTTCCAGTGATAGTAGACTCCACAGTTTTCACACACATTGTTTCACCACTATTCTAGCCTGATGATTATATTCTTTTTCTTCCAAAATTTATCCAGTGGCTTCCTTTCTGCAATTTAAACACATTGTTATTTTATTTCTTGTCTTGTCTTGGTTTTGTCTTGCCCTGTCCTATCCTGTCCTTCGTGGAACAGAGAACAGACAAGTCCCTACATCTTTGCAACTTACTGCATAACTGAAAACTATTTTCATACTGCCATCTCCTCCTCATGTTCTGTAGACTAACTAAATCATTCAGTCACAGGTAAAAGATGTTGATAATGCCCATTGATCTCTTTTGACCTACTTTCAGTTGGCTCAATACCTTTCCTGAAGTGAGAAGTTCAACAGACAGAAGATTGAGGTTGAGTACACAGACTTTTCTGTACCTTTTTCAGAGTATCTCCAGACTTCTGAGAGAGAAACCTCATGACTATCAGTACAGCCATTTTCAGTAATCTCACTAGAAATTTTTCCAGAACATTAAGGTTTCTCCTTACCAGCCATTTTTTAATTCCTTTATGCAAACAGGAGAAAGAATATTTTCCTGAATGTTAGTTAATCACTGATGTTTTTTTTCTTTCATTCACTGCTTTAGTTCTTGTTCCTTTCAGAGGTTTCAAAAGTGTTTCATGATTGTTCTTCCATCTGTGAAGTATTCAATCTATCTGCTGATAGTTAAAGACCCCTTATGTTTTATGCACACCATACATTAATTCCAGAATGCAAGGCTTCTAATTCGAAGCATTAATATTTATAGACCTTTTCCTGAAAGGTGCTGAACATTCACAGTTACGATTTATTTCTGTTTCAGTGAGTATTGATGATACTCGGAACTCTACAGGAGATTCTAAGCTTGGTCAGGATTATCCTAAGTTGTTTTTCCTTATGGAGGACACAGCTGGTCAGACCTCGAGGGCACTCATCAGTGTGAAATTGTAAAATAGTATATTTTTTTTAGTCTAGTAATATCCAAGAATATCATAAAAGCAGAAGAAATAAAGTTTTTATGAAGGTTAAGAGCCATTTAATATTATTTTTATTCTTACATATTTATTTAGCAAAGCTTTTTATTTTCTGTCTGTTATTCAAGTCCTTTTAATAGCTGCTTCTGTTACTGGTACAGTTTTTTAATTGGAATGAAACATTTCTGGTAGTAATATCTGACTTCCATCTAACTGCAAACTATCTGCCCAAATTTAAATACTATCATTTTCTGAACTTTATATGTATCATGTATAGCTGGCATAGTCCTAACTTCCGTACTGTTGGAGGTATAATGCATTATAGACTAGAATGTATTTCCAGAACAGCCCTTTATCTGTCATATTCACCTTTCTACTTCCTTTTTTTTCCCCTCATTTTTTATTTATTTTTGTGTCTTTACTCATACTGCTGTTTAGGACACCATATTTTCTTGCAAACCTAATTTTTTCAAAGGAATTTCCAGGCTTCTATAAAAATCACATTTTCTTAAAATTTGAATTGCTTACTAATAAATCACAAAATTCATGCTGTTGTAGCTTTTTAATACAATCTGTCACTAAAATCATGCAGGCTCTTTAGCACTTTGGGGTTTCATGTTGAAGTGTTACTGTGTCTGACACAGGAAAAGTTGCATATGTGAAGAATGAGCATACCTCTGTTTTGTAAGGGCCGTTTTAGGACTTTGTTTGCAATGGGTCTCGTTTTGTACACCTCATCAATACGGAAAGCCAAAGCCTGAGAAAGCCCTTCAAACAACTGAGTCATTTTGCTCACCATTGTGCTTAAGCATTCTTTATGGCTGAGGGTATGAAAATTAAATACACAAACTATTTGAAAAATAGTCTTTCCTGTAGTATTCAACCATGTGCAATTCCAGACTCAGTGGCCACATGCTGAAACAGCATTTTTTATTACTATATACTGCCTGAAACATGACATTTATTACATGTTTGGGTAGTAGTAGAGGTGGCAGCTGCGTGTATTCAGTTTGTCATTTGTTTCTCAAGGTTACCAGAACGAGGACAGCCAGCCATGTACATACTTCACTTACAGAATAATTCATCGCATACATTTCTCAGTACATTCTGGGAGCCAGAGGTCTATCCCACTTCACTTTTTATAAGATGAAAGAGCTGCAGATATTTCTAGAGAATTGTTCTCTGCCTCTGGCAGAAGCCTTTGGTAAGGGCTTTGATACTGGACTGACAAGTAACATGCCACTTTTAACAGAAGGAAAGTCAGGTCTTTTTTTTTGTTTGTTTGAAGAAGCCATGAGAAGTTCAACAAAGAAACTTACAACTTGTCTTACTCTCAAGAAAGGAGGTCAACCAGCCATATCCTGTCTGAAGAGCTGCAGAGTTTCAACCCTGGTAAATTACTTTAGCAGTTCAAAGACACAGCTGATTGTAGAGCTTTTCCCAACCCTATTCCTAAACTGGAGTTGCTCCACACTCATGTGCTTGCCCCAGATGCTATTTTTTATCAGTACTCAAACAGAAGAATTCAGACTGGGTTTATTCAGACTGGTAGTGGGAAGCCATCTGCTGTAGTTTGTGAGCATTGCAATACAATATAAAGTTATTCCGAACAATTCAACAAAGCAATTCGCTTAGAGCACTGGCAGTCCAACCAACAGTGACATCTGCCAGAAAATGAATATAAGGCATTGATCTACTGATTACAATTTGGTACTGGAAAAAAAAAAAGTGGCAATACAAAGACAATCTCTACAGTTTGTATCTACCTCCCCATGAAATACAAAAAATTTTCCTTTCAGAGGATTAAAATAGTCTTGTCACAAAGCTGGAAGAACTTCCAGTTGTGGAATAGTATTACAAAACTGCACCAGTGTCATTAAAACTTTTTGTCTTGAAAATTCCTTAGGGACAATTTTCTCAGTACTAAGTGTAAAAGCACGATCTGTAAATATACAGCTAAACACCCGTAAACAGACTGTTACATTAGCACCCAATAAAAGGTGTGTTAGTACAGTGTAAAATGTACTGCTGGAGAACATCTAGTAAGTTAACTTGAAGTGACACACCTGAAATGGAATAAACCACAAAAATAGTTTTCACCTGCAAGAAATAAGACCCTTCTTCCCTTACTGACAATCCATGACTATAGATACGTTTTGAAACAAAAAAGTGGTGAAAAAGATGAATTATTTGTGTCAACCTTAATCAGCTTTTTAAAAGATTTTCCACTACTTTTGATAAAAAATGAAATTGAAAGCAGAACACATTCAGCTTTTTTAAAAACTTGCAATAAAATGTTTCTGTGTCTAAGGAAATAGAAACAGTTTCAGGAATTGAAATAATACAACAACAACAAACTGTGCATGGTTTTTTTTCGTAATGAGAAATACTACAGCTTCTTTCTTGTTAATGTTTAGAAGACAATTTTCCTTGCAAAATAGTGGTTAATGTTTTTTCCTACAAAAAAACCCAACAAACTTTCAGTTGGTGTATATTTATGGGGCTGTGTTTGTGTGTATTTCCCTTTGCCAGGTTCAATAAAATTTCTGAAATGAGTCCATATTCCAAAATACTTACGTTCTTACAAGTACTGGGAAAATTAATAGTTTTTCTCAATAGAGAGCAAGGCTTGAATTTTCCCAAGAATACTACTAATTTTTTTTTTTGTCTTTTGCTTAGTTGACTACAATGAAATAGTCCATATATTGGCACTTGGCTGATGACACAATGGTAATGAAATAAAAAGAAGCAACAGCAGAGTAATTTGGCATAGTATTCAAGGTTCTTGACTAAGATTGGCTAATACTTGATTGTTTATATAATAAATATAAAATAAATAATAAAATGTAATGGAATTTGTTTTGTTAGAGGTAAAGGTAAAACTGAAGACACTCCCTAAACCTTTCTTTTCTCCAGAATAATGACTAGGTTTATATTTAGCAAGTGGGTCGGTTTATAAAAGAAAAGAAAAAGAACTGATTTCAGCAATTTTGGGGCGATTTGAACATTTTCAAAGAAAGCCTGGATTGTGGAGAATTGAGGAAATAGTAAAGCCAAGTTGGGAATATAGCGATGCAGAGAGACTAACAATGTAAGGATAAGGAGACGAACAAGTGATGAAGGAAGGAAAAGAAAACAAATGAACAAGAAGAAAAAAGTAAAGTGAACAAATCAAAAATTGATGCTAAATACGAGGCTGCTGTGAAAGAATAGTTATCTGCCTCTTTATCTAAAATGTGCCTCTTTTCTCCTGGTATTCAATAAAAAAGATTCATAGCTAAGTAGAGATATTGCTAAGTGTTCATATCATTCTAATGAAAAACAGGGGAGATACACCTGGAGAAAAGCAAATATCCTTGGTTCTCATGTTCATTGAGCTAGTTAATTTTGTTTCTTAAAAAAAAAAATTATCCCTCTAAAATATTTTGATAACTATTTTGCACAATTTGTTTGTTTTTAAACATATGTAGTGTTCTTAGATAAGCCGGTCTTACTCTTTGGTGTAACTATCCTTATTTTCTTTAGCGTGGCTTTATGATGGTGTCGTTACAGCTCCACGGCTAGTGTTGACTGAAGGAGCTGTCAATCTTGGAAAGGGAAAATGAGTATATAGTGAGAAAACATCACTTCATTTAGAATTTCAGAATTCGAGTTCTTACCAATACACGTTGCAGAGAACATGTTATGTGAAGCTGGTATTCTCAGCAACAATTTCATGCTGACTAGAAAGTCTAGGTTTTGAATTTTCTTGATTTTCAAAACAATGCATGGAATTACTGTTATATGCATATCTCTGAAAGATGTCCCAGTTGACACATGACCCCAACATATTCCCACAGTGTAACTGAGGTATAAGACTGAAGCCTATTTCTGCATTAGTGATTTCCTACAGTTCACTTTTGTTTTTCTTTTCATAGAATGATATATTTTCATTCATATTGCAGAATGAATAGATAAACTTTCCCAGAAATAAACAATTTATTTAGAATTAAGAGCTGAATGCATTTTACTCTCAGAACCCTATGTTTGGGCTGGGCAGGTAGGGCCAGGGGAGGTTTAGATTGGATATCTAAGGAAAAATCTCTTCACTGGAAGGGTTGTCAGGTGTTGGAACAGGCTGCCCAGGGAGGTGGTGGAGTCATCGTATCTGGAGGTATTTAAAAGACGTGTGGATGATGCGCTTCCGGACATGGTTTAGTGGTGGACTTAGCAGTGTTAGGTTAATGGTTGGACTTGATGATCTTAAAGGTCGTTTCGCACCTGAATGATTCTATGATTCTGGTGAACCAAGGAAAGATAGTAAACACTGTCAGGGAAGGTATTTAGATGTCATGAGGTCTCTCCATCGGTTGTACAGTTCCTAAACCACCGAGCATGATTGGCGTTTAGGCACTGTTTCCTAGAAACCAAGTGATCACAACTCCTAGAAACGGTAAAGAGCAACTGTTACTTGGACGTGGTTATCCCTTTCTCCCTACCTAAATCAGCATTTAATTCATGTTCTAACTGTGTCTTTTATTTTATAGACCTTTCTGTACAACGATTTTTCAAATGAACAGTGTATGCTAATCAGGAGAGACGTCTGTGCTCCTCAGTGAGGTGAAGTTCTACGTCACAGGAAGCATTTGAACTCTTAAGCCTGAACCTGCGCTGAGCATATGGCTGTAGGGTGAGTCATGGGAGCTCTCTTCTGTTCTTGGCTTTAGTTTTTAAGGCTTTTAAACACAGTATTCTTGTGGTGTATGGCAGGAAAGAGGGTGGTACTTGCAACATTGTTTATGTTAATGCAGTAGCATATCTTTCACGTCTTTAACTTCTCTAAGAATAAAAAAGCTGTTCACAAAGTAATTTTTGTATAAGCTTCAAAACTTAGAAAAAACCCTTAGAATTCTCTAGCACCCTGTTGGAATTTCTGAGCTAGCAGGATCTGTATTTATGCTTCAAGCGACTTACTATTTTAACTATTCCCATCACTTGTTGCAAAATATCCAGAAGTGCATCACTGACAGACAGTACAGGAAAAAAAAAGATCATTTATTCTGTTTTAAATAACTCTCATGTTGATTTTCATGCTGTCAGTGGTGCATTATTATTTTGCACACACACACACACACACAAAAAGACTGCTGATAATGAGGGGGATGCTACGAAGGAACACTGTTGAAGATCATGTCTGATAAAGATTGTTTCTGAGTCTAATATGAGCCATTTCTTGCAAGCACACACATACGTGCACGTACATACATAGTCTTATGTATGTGCTCTAGCCAGACCAATTAAGGATGAACACAAACATGTTAACTGAGCAGCATTAGCATTGATTAGAAGGGTTCATTTAGCATGAGAACAATTGTTACTCCAGGTGACTTATGCTAAAATCCGACCATAATTTAATTGCTCTATTATACATTGACCCAACATTTACATTCGCTTTTTTTCTGTTGTTGTTATTACTGTTAATTTGGGATGTTCCAAGGAGGGGGCTCTGAGCAACCTGATCTAGTGGAAGACGTTCCTGCTTATTGCAGGGACGTTGGACTAGATGACCTTTAAAGGTCCCTTCCAACCCAAACTACCCTTTGATTCTATGATAAGTTCTGTTCTGATCACTCCAGATTACAATGCAAAATTTTAGAATAGACTATTTTAGCACAGGGGACTATATAAAAATCTATAGCCACTTACTGCCAGTAAATTAACACCTTATTTTAGTGATAAATGTGCTGCCCCCTCATACAAACAAAAAATAAACTTTTCAATTAATCTTACTTTTTATCTTAAAATTTTTGTCTGTGAAAAGATTAAAAATGAGCCAGAGATGTATGATAAACTCACTGCTTCATTTGACTAATTACCTGTGTTTTCTACCTGAAATGACGTAAAAACTGTAACTTATTTTTTATACTGGCAACACAAAAAAAGATATCTCTGTTAAAAAATAACACTACGTATATTGACACTGCATGGAATAAGCACAGACTGCTTATTCATTTTATGAATAGTAGGTAGTACAGGAAACATCATGTTATTCCCAAGGGCAGGCTTCCCAGAACAAGTGTAAGAATCATTAACCTTATTTGGAGTCAGATTATTGGGATATGTGTGTTTAATGTAATAGAATAGTTCCACATGCACATCCAGGTGAGCATGTTGCTTATTTACACGCAAACATTAGTTGAATTTCTCTGTCCTGGCCTTTAGGAAGAAGGAATACCGCACCTTGCCATGGTTTCTTGCAGCCTGTTTAAATTTGTTGCGTCAATGCTTCTTACTTTTTACATTTCAGTTTTATCAGATAAAACACGTTCACATTAATATCAGGTAAGTAGGGTTGTTAAAGGTTCGATAAATTCAGAACTGCTCTCTCAGTTGAAAGACTATGCTGCCATACAACATCATTTTTTACTGATGCAGAACTAGCTAAGAAAAGATTTGTCTCCTTCAGTTTAACAGCCGTGGTTGCTAGCTTCTTGTATGACTTAAGAATAGTTGGAATGTCTGCAAGAGCAGTGCAAATTTTAAAACTTAACCTGACCTTAGACTGACAAATCAGAATAAGAGAAGAAGGAAGGAGAAGGAAGTCTGTATTTAGAAATAATAGAAATTTAGCAATGTGATAGAATGGGAATTTGGAATAGATGACTAAAAGATTGCAAATTAATGTATTAATGTATCATTATTTAAGCCAAGAAGGTTGAACAGCTGTGGGACGAACTTTAATTAGCAATTGCAAAATAGCTGCTGAAAATCCAATACAGATAGTTGGTCCATATTTTCTTGATAGTAAATGTCACTCATCCCCTTATCTTAGTAGAATTACTATAATTTATAGCAATGTTTTCAAAGAAGTATCATATATAGGAGGAAGAAATGTCACAGCCTCGAAAGATTTAATAAATCCTCTTCTTGGGTTGGTGATCTTGCTTCCAAATGTGCTTAAGGACAAGAATTCTCCAGTCGCAACACTATGAAGATATTGGCAAGGGCCTTCCTTTCTGAAAACATATCTAGAAGTGGAACTTTGGGTTTCGATTATTCTTGAACTCCCAGCTCCTGATCTTGACCAGTTAAGAAAATTCTCTGCACATCCGCAACCAGCTGTGCTATAAATTATCTTACTTTAGGTATCTGTAGTTCTTAATGATTGCTAGCTTTTCTTCAGTTTTGGCAGCCCCAGTTAAGTTTTTCTTCAAAATCTATTTGCAGTATTTCTTTCTCAGAGTGGACCATGAAAATACATGCATAATCTTAATTTGAAAGAAATTTGAAAGCAGACGTTAAATCCATTGTTGCCAAAGTAGGTTTAGTATTAACTGTATTTACAGCATAAGATAAGGTAGACTACACTTATACAGTGAACGTAAGCAAATCTTTGACTACATTTAATGCATTTGAGTAAGAGTATGCATTCTCCATATGTGGGAGTATTCACAACTGTTCATCTTCCTAAATAGCACCCCAGAGTTAATTAGAAATTACTGAGCATGAATTGCAGAGAGAAATTCTAAGACTGCACCATATAAGAAGACTATGATGATAATTGCCCCTGCTAGACATAAAATAGAAGAGAGGACTCTTATGAATAAACTGTTTCTGTAAAAATATATTTATAATGTCGTAACACAGAAAATAACATCTCAAAGACCAACAGGTTCGCCAAGGAATTATTATGACTTTGATGATGAAGAATTAAATGTTGTCAGCTTTATTTCAGATATCCATTTATTATACTACTTCTTTCACTATAAACAGCTTGCATATTTATGCTAAGAGAACATTTTCTATTTACAGGTTTTTCTGCAGTCTCCAAAAGTGACATAGGTTTAAGTATGCTTCCATGTATTGCAAAAATTTTAACTATCTTCTTATGATATAGCCTTTGGAAACTTAATAAGTACCCACATGTATTCTTCAAGAGTGTCTTGAAATTGTCTAGGTCATTTAGATTTTGAAAACTGATCTCTGTTTTGTCCTTTACATGTCTCTACTTAGAAGAATAATGTATGCTTGTTATAGATTGGGAAGTGGACACAGTCTGCAAGGCAGGCATAGAATGACTCTGCCTTCTGTTGTTCTTAGTGTATACATGCCTGTTGGTATTGAAATCAGTGGATGTTTTGAGAA